>NW_027665829.1:0-114280 GCF_963924005.1 Protomyctophum bolini
GAGGACCCAGCATCCAAATCCAAGATTGGGTGATTTATTACAAAATAACTGGGAAAACGTCACAAACACTGAACTGAACAAGAAGTGACACCAAACAATGGACTGGACAAGGACTGACTGGGGAACAAGACTAATATAAACAAGAGGGCTGATTAGTGATTACACATGAGAAACACCTGGGGAAGACAACATAGAACCAAAACAACTAGATTCATGACATAGAAATACAAGAGCTAGACGGCAAAGTCTGTGACTGTGACATACAGTAGTAGATCTGCCTATATGGAGCTGGCCAGAAACTCTACATCTGACCTCACTGCCACCAAATTAATTGCGAACGCAGTGAGCACTTACTATGAGACCTAGCAGATCATGTCTGTCTGTGTGTCTGTGTGTGTGTCTGTCCCGCTTTTGTGCCCATATATGGAGCTGAGTGATTACGTCACCATGACTCAGCCATAACCATATAAGGAGTCCCCAAAGCAGCTATACGTCCAAAACCCAAATATGTACAAGCTGCGTTCGCTTCCCGCGTTTGCGCGTCTTACTGGTTATTGTCTCCACCAGGCCGAAGGCATGGGGAGAGAGTATGTTTTGCACTCCGCCCGTGTGTCCTATGTGTCCGTCCGTCTGTCTGTGAACAGCTAATCTCCGGCACCGTTAATCTGGTCGCTGCCAAATGTCTTTTCTGATTTTCCGGTGATCCCGATGGGAACATTGGCGCTTTCTAGAGCAAGGATGGCCTCATTTTAGCTCGCTAGCATTGACGCTAATTATATAGCATCTAAAATGGACGCCCAAACCGGACTTGCGTCACACTAAAATCAAGTAGTTCCGGGTCGGCACTCGCGTCCACCAGGTGGCAGTGATACGGTTAAGAAGCCCGGTTGTTTCAGCGCAACGAGGCGTCTTACTGGTGATAATAACAACAATCTACAAAGTAACAAGTAACTAAAGTATCCAAATAGATTAATGTAGTGGAGTAAATGTAAAAGTATTGGAAATTGTAAGTAAATTACTTACCACCACTGGTCATATCCACCATGGGGTCTGTTCCTGGCATCCCTATTCCTGCATGGCATGTTGTTGAACGTGTACGGTGAGAGACTACAAGCCTGACGTCCCTCGCTCATCCCCGGGTTCCAAGCGGTTCACAGAAGTGTTCCTCTATGGAGAATAACATGGGGTCATCTTAAAATCGTCTCATATAAGAACTGCGGTCGAAAAATAAACGAACTGTCTTGGCGATGTTGTCGGGGGAGGTGTCTCTGTATCGTTCACGGTATAGTCAGTCATTCATATTTGATACAGTCTAGCGAAAATGTAACTTTGTACAATTCGGCCCATTCGTTTTCTCAGCGATCTCATGTGAATGGGATTTATAATACAAATACAAAAACACGAAGCCATGGACGATATTGACAGATATCAGACTTTGGTGCTCTATTAAGCCTGTATCTGCTATTATTGCTGTTTTTTTTCCCCATGCAGTGAAGTAAGTACATACAGCTCCACGAGGAGACCTGCCACAGACTCAAATTGTCGGCATTATCATGTCCCAAAGTGCCATTTTCACAGTAAAAAGGCCTGGTTCACTTTTGCTTAGCTTAGTCTGTAACTTGAAAACTATGTACCGTATGGCCCTATAAACTGTGTTGGGATGAAAGCTAGCCACTTTGAGCAATGTGGGAAGTGCTGGGGCAGTTTGGGACAACAGGGCCAAAATGTCACTTTCACAGTCCCAAAGTGCCGTTTTCACAGTAAAAAGGCCTGGTTCACTTTTGCTTAGCTTAGTCTGTAACTTGAAAACTATGTACCGTATGGCCCTATAAACTGTGTTGGGATGAAAGCTAGCCACTTTGAGCAATGTGGGAAGTGCTGGGGCAGTTTGGGACAACAGGGCCAAAACCCTAACCCTAACCCTAACCCTTTCACAGTCCCAAAGTGCCATTTTCACAGTAAAAAAAAAAAGATTCATTTTGCTTAGCTTAGTCTGTAACTTGAAAACTATGTACCGTATGGCCCTATAAACTGTGTTGGGATGAAAGCTAGCCACTTTGAGCAATGTGGGAAGTGCTGGGGCAGTTTGGGACAACAGGGCCAAAATGTCACTTTCACAGTCCCAAAGTGCCATTTTCACAGTAAAAAGGCCTGTTCACTTTTGCTTAGCTTAGTCTGTAACTTGAAAACTATGTACCGTATGGCCCTATAAACTGTGTTGGGATGAAAGCTAGCCACTTTGAGCAATGTGGGAAGTGCTGGGGCAGTTTGGGACAACAGGGCCAAAATGTCACTTTCACAGTCCCAAAGTGCCGTTTTCACAGTAAAAAGGCCTGGTTCACTTTTGCTTAGCTTAGTCTGTAACTTGAAAACTATGTACCGTATGGCCCTATAAACTGTGTTGGGATGAAAGCTAGCCACTTTGAGCAATGTGGGAAGTGCTGGGGCAGTTTGGGACAACAGGGCCAAAACCCTAACCCTAACCCTAACCCTTTCACAGTCCCAAAGTGCCATTTTCACAGTAAAAAAAAAAAGATTAATTTTGCTTAGCTTAGTCTGTAACTTGAAAACTATGTACCGTATGGCCCTATAAACTGTGTTGGGATGAAAGCTAGCCACTTTGAGCAATGTGGGAAGTGCTGGGGCAGTTTGGGACAACAGGGCCAAAATGTCACTTTCACAGTCCCAAAGTGCCATTTTCACAGTAAAAAGGCCTGGTTCACTTTTGCTTAGCTTAGTCTGTAACTTGAAAACTATGTACCGTATGGCCCTATAAACTGTGTTGGGATGAAAGCTAGCCACTTTGAGCAATGTGGGAAGTGCTGGGCAGTTTGGGACAACAGGGCCAAAACCCTAACCTAACCCCAACCCTTTCACAGTCCCAAAGTGCCATTTTCACAGTAAAAAAAAAAAGATTCATTTTGCTTAGCTTAGTCTGTAACTTGAAAACTATGTACCGTATGGCCCTATAAACTGTGTTGGGATGAAAGCTAGCCACTTTGAGCAATGTGGAAGTGCTGGGGCAGTTTGGGACAACAGGGCCAAAATGTCACTTTCACAGTCCCAAAGTGCCATTTTCACAGTAAAAAGGCCTGGTTCACTTTTGCTTAGCTTAGTCTGTAACTTGAAAACTATGTACCGTATGGCCCTATAAACTGTGTTGGGATGAAAGCTAGCCACTTTGAGCAATGTGGGAAGTGCTGGGCAGTTTGGGACAACAGGGCCAAAACCCTAACCCTAACCCTAACCCTTTCACAGTCCCAAAGTGCCATTTTCACAGTAAAAAAAAAAGATTCATTTTGCTTAGCTTAGTCTGTAACTTGAAAACTATGTACCGTATGGCCCTATAAACTGTGTTGGGATGAAAGCTAGCCACTTTGAGCAATGTGGGAAGTGCTGGGGCAGTTTGGGACAACAGGGCCAAAACCCTAACCCTAACCCCAACCCTTTCACAGTCCAAAGTGCCATTTTCACAGTAAAAAAAAAAGATTCATTTTGCTTAGCTTAGTCTGTAACTTGAAAACTATGTACCGTATGGCCCTATAAACTGTGTTGGGATGAAAGCTAGCCACTTTGAGCAATGTGGGAAGTGCTGGGGCAGTTTGGGACAACAGGGCCAAAACCCTAACCCTAACCCTAACCCTTTCACAGTCCCAAAGTGCCATTTTCACAGTAAAAAAAAAAAGATTCATTTTGCTTAGCTTAGTCTGTAACTTGAAAACTATGTACCGTATGGCCCTATAAACTGTGTTGGGATGAAAGCTAGCCACTTTGAGCAATGTGGGAAGTGCTGGGGCAGTTTGGGACAACAGGGCCAAAACCCTAACCCTAACCCCAACCCTTTCACTGTCCCAAAGTGCCATTTTCACAGTAAAAAAAAAAAGATTCATTTTGCTTAGCTTAGTCTGTAACTTGAAAACTATGTACCGTATGGCCCTATAAACTGTGTTGGGATGAAAGCTAGCCACTTTGAGCAATGTGGGAAGTGCTGGGGCAGTTTGGGACAACAGGGCCAAAATGTCACTTTCACAGTCCCAAAGTGCCATTTTCACAGTAAAAAGGCCTGGTTCACTTTTGCTTAGCTTAGTCTGTAACTTGAAAACTATGTACCGTATGGCCCTATAAACTGTGTTGGGATGAAAGCTAGCCACTTTGAGCAATGTGGGAAGTGCTGGGGCAGTTTGGGACAACAGGGCCAAAACCCTAACCCTAACCCTAACCCTTTCACAGTCCCAAAGTGCCATTTTCACAGTAAAAAAAAAAAGATTCATTTTGCTTAGCTTAGTCTGTAACTTGAAAACTATGTACCGTATGGCCCTATAAACTGTGTTGGGATGAAAGCTAGCCACTTTGAGCAATGTGGGAAGTGCTGGGGCAGTTTGGGACAACAGGGCCAAAATGTCACTTTCACAGTCCCAAAGTGCCATTTTCACAGTAAAAAGGCCTGGTTCACTTTTGCTTAGCTTAGTCTGTAACTTGAAAACTATGTACCGTATGGCCCTATAAACTGTGTTGGGATGAAAGCTAGCCACTTTGAGCAATGTGGGAAGTGCTGGGGCAGTTTGGGACAACAGGGCCAAAATGTCACTTTCACAGTCCCAAAGTGCCGTTTTCACAGTAAAAAGGCCTGGTTCACTTTTGCTTAGCTTAGTCTGTAACTTGAAAACTATGTACCGTATGGCCCTATAAACTGTGTTGGATGAAAGCTAGCCACTTTGAGCAATGTGGGAAGTGCTGGGGCAGTTTGGGACAACAGGGCCAAAATGTCACTTTCACAGTCCCAAAGTGCCATTTTCACAGTAAAAAGGCCTGGTTCACTTTTGCTTAGCTTAGTCTGTAACTTGAAAACTATGTACCGTATGGCCCTATAAACTGTGTTGGGATGAAAGCTAGCCACTTTGAGCAATGTGGGAAGTGCTGGGGCAGTTTGGGACAACAGGGCCAAAATGTCACTTTCACAGTCCCAAAGTGCCGTTTTCACAGTAAAAAGGCCTGGTTCACTTTTGCTTAGCTTAGTCTGTAACTTGAAAACTATGTACCGTATGGCCCTATAAACTGTGTTGGGATGAAAGCTAGCCACTTTGAGCAATGTGGGAAGTGCTGGGGCAGTTTGGGACAACAGGGCCAAAATGTCACTTTCACAGTCCCAAAGTGCCATTTTCACAGTAAAAAGGCCTGGTTCACTTTTGCTTAGCTTAGTCTGTAACTTGAAAACTATGTACCGTATGGCCCTATAAACTGTGTTGGGATGAAAGCTAGCCACTTTGAGCAATGTGGGAAGTGCTGGGGCAGTTTGGGACAACAGGGCCAAAATGTCACTTTCACAGTCCCAAAGTGCCATTTTCACAGTAAAAAGGCCTGGTTCACTTTTGCTTAGCTTAGTCTGTAACTTGAAAACTATGTACCGTATGGCCCTATAAACTGTGTTGGGATGAAAGCTAGCCACTTTGAGCAATGTGGGAAGTGCTGGGGCAGTTTGGGACAACAGGGCCAAAACCCTAACCCTAACCCTAACCCTTTCACAGTCCCAAAGTGCCATTTTCACAGTAAAAAAAAAAAGATTCATTTTGCTTAGCTTAGTCTGTAACTTGAAAACTATGTACCGTATGGCCCTATAAACTGTGTTGGGATGAAAGCTAGCCACTTTGAGCAATGTGGGAAGTGCTGGGGCAGTTTGGGACAACAGGGCCAAAATGTCACTTTCACAGTCCCAAAGTGCCATTTTCACAGTAAAAAGGCCTGGTTCACTTTTGCTTAGCTTAGTCTGTAACTTGAAAACTATGTACCGTATGGCCCTATAAACTGTGTTGGGATGAAAGCTAGCCACTTTGAGCAATGTGGGAAGTGCTGGGGCAGTTTGGGACAACAGGGCCAAAATGTCACTTTCACAGTCCCAAAGTGCCGTTTTCACAGTAAAAAGGCCTGGTTCACTTTTGCTTAGCTTAGTCTGTAACTTGAAAACTATGTACCGTATGGCCCTATAAACTGTGTTGGGATGAAAGCTAGCCACTTTGAGCAATGTGGGAAGTGCTGGGGCAGTTTGGGACAACAGGGCCAAAATGTCACTTTCACAGTCCCAAAGTGCCATTTTCACAGTAAAAAGGCCTGGTTCACTTTTGCTTAGCTTAGTCTGTAACTTGAAAACTATGTACCGTATGGCCCTATAAACTGTGTTGGGATGAAAGCTAGCCACTTTGAGCAATGTGGGAAGTGCTGGGGCAGTTTGGGACAACAGGGCCAAAATGTCACTTTCACAGTCCCAAAGTGCCATTTTCACAGTAAAAAGGCCTGGTTCACTTTTGCTTAGCTTAGTCTGTAACTTGAAAACTATGTACCGTATGGCCCTATAAACTGTGTTGGGATGAAAGCTAGCCACTTTGAGCAATGTGGGAAGTGCTGGGGCAGTTTGGGACAACAGGGCCAAAACCCTAACCCTAACCCTAACCCTTTCACAGTCCCAAAGTGCCATTTTCACAGTAAAAAAAAAAAGATTCATTTTGCTTAGCTTAGTCTGTAACTTGAAAACTATGTACCGTATGGCCCTATAAACTGTGTTGGGATGAAAGCTAGCCACTTTGAGCAATGTGGGAAGTGCTGGGGCAGTTTGGGACAACAGGGCCAAAATGTCACTTTCACAGTCCCAAAGTGCCATTTTCACAGTAAAAAGGCCTGGTTCACTTTTGCTTAGCTTAGTCTGTAACTTGAAAACTATGTACCGTATGGCCCTATAAAATGTGTTGGGATGAAAGCTAGCCACTTTGAGCAATGTGGGAAGTGCTGGGGCAGTTTGGGACAACAGGGCCAAAATGTCACTTTCACAGTCCCAAAGTGCCGTTTTCACAGTAAAAAGGCCTGGTTCACTTTTGCTTAGCTTAGTCTGTAACTTGAAAACTATGTACCGTATGGCCCTATAAACTGTGTTGGGATGAAAGCTAGCCACTTTGAGCAATGTGGGAAGTGCTGGGGCAGTTTGGGACAACAGGGCCAAAACCCTAACCCTAACCCTAACCCTTTCACAGTCCCAAAGTGCCATTTTCACAGTAAAAAAAAAAAGATTCATTTTGCTTAGCTTAGTCTGTAACTTGAAAACTATGTACCGTATGGCCCTATAAACTGTGTTGGGATGAAAGCTAGCCACTTTGAGCAATGTGGGAAGTGCTGGGGCAGTTTGGGACAACAGGGCCAAAATGTCACTTTCACAGTCCCAAAGTGCCATTTTCACAGTAAAAAGGCCTGGTTCACTTTTGCTTAGCTTAGTCTGTAACTTGAAAACTATGTACCGTATGGCCCTATAAACTGTGTTGGGATGAAAGCTAGCCACTTTGAGCAATGTGGGAAGTGCTGGGGCAGTTTGGGACAACAGGGCCAAAACCCTAACCCTAACCCTAACCCTTTCACAGTCCCAAAGTGCCATTTTCACAGTAAAAAAAAAAAGATTCATTTTGCTTAGCTTAGTCTGTAACTTGAAAACTATGTACCGTATGGCCCTATAAACTGTGTTGGGATGAAAGCTAGCCACTTTGAGCAATGTGGGAAGTGCTGGGGCAGTTTGGGACAACAGGGCCAAAATGTCACTTTCACAGTCCCAAAGTGCCATTTTCACAGTAAAAAGGCCTGGTTCACTTTTGCTTAGCTTAGTCTGTAACTTGAAAACTATGTACCGTATGGCCCTATAAACTGTGTTGGGATGAAAGCTAGCCACTTTGAGCAATGTGGGAAGTGCTGGGGCAGTTTAGGACAACAGGGCCAAAATGTCACTTTCACAGTCCCAAAGTGCCGTTTTCACAGTAAAAAGGCCTGGTTCACTTTTGCTTAGCTTAGTCTGTAACTTGAAAACTATGTACCGTATGGCCCTATAAACTGTGTTGGGATGAAAGCTAGCCACTTTGAGCAATGTGGGAAGTGCTGGGGCAGTTTGGGACAACAGGGCCAAAATGTCACTTTCACAGTCCCAAAGTGCCATTTTCACAGTAAAAAGGCCTGGTTCACTTTTGCTTAGCTTAGTCTGTAACTTGAAAACTATGTACCGTATGGCCCTATAAACTGTGTTGGGATGAAAGCTAGCCACTTTGAGCAATGTGGGAAGTGCTGGGGCAGTTTGGGACAACAGGGCCAAAATGTCACTTTCACAGTCCCAAAGTGCCGTTTTCACAGTAAAAAGGCCTGGTTCACTTTTGCTTAGCTTAGTCTGTAACTTGAAAACTATGTACCGTATGGCCCTATAAACTGTGTTGGGATGAAAGCTAGCCACTTTGAGCAATGTGGGAAGTGCTGGGGCAGTTTGGGACAACAGGGCCAAAATGTCACTTTCACAGTCCCAAAGTGCCATTTTCACAGTAAAAAGGCCTGGTTCACTTTTGCTTAGCTTAGTCTGTAACTTGAAAACTATGTACCGTATGGCCCTATAAACTGTGTTGGGATGAAAGCTAGCCACTTTGAGCAATGTGGGAAGTGCTGGGGCAGTTTGGGACAACAGGGCCAAAATGTCACTTTCACAGTCCCAAAGTGCCGTTTTCACAGTAAAAAGGCCTGGTTCACTTTTGCTTAGCTTAGTCTGTAACTTGAAAACTATGTACCGTATGGCCCTATAAACTGTGTTGGGATGAAAGCTAGCCACTTTGAGCAATGTGGGAAGTGCTGGGGCAGTTTGGGACAACAGGGCCAAAATGTCACTTTCACAGTCCCAAAGTGCCATTTTCACAGTAAAAAGGCCTGGTTCACTTTTGCTTAGCTTAGTCTGTAACTTGAAAACTATGTACCGTATGGCCCTATAAACTGTGTTGGGATGAAAGCTAGCCACTTTGAGCAATGTGGGAAGTGCTGGGGCAGTTTGGGACAACAGGGCCAAAATGTCACTTTCACAGTCCCAAAGTGCCGTTTTCACAGTAAAAAGGCCTGGTTCACTTTTGCTTAGCTTAGTCTGTAACTTGAAAACTATGTACCGTATGGCCCTATAAACTGTGTTGGGATGAAAGCTAGCCACTTTGAGCAATGTGGGAAGTGCTGGGGCAGTTTGGGACAACAGGGCCAAAACCCTAACCCTAACCCTAACCCTTTCACAGTCCCAAAGTGCCATTTTCACAGTAAAAAAAAAAAGATTCATTTTGCTTAGCTTAGTCTGTAACTTGAAAACTATGTACCGTATGGCCCTATAAACTGTGTTGGGATGAAAGCTAGCCACTTTGAGCAATGTGGGAAGTGCTGGGGCAGTTTGGGACAACAGGGCCAAAATGTCACTTTCACAGTCCCAAAGTGCCATTTTCACAGTAAAAAGGCCTGGTTCACTTTTGCTTAGCTTAGTCTGTAACTTGAAAACTATGTACCGTATGGCCCTATAAACTGTGTTGGGATGAAAGCTAGCCACTTTGAGCAATGTGGGAAGTGCTGGGGCAGTTTGGGACAACAGGGCCAAAACCCTAACCCTAACCCTAACCCTTTCACAGTCCCAAAGTGCCATTTTCACAGTAAAAAAAAAAAGATTCATTTTGCTTAGCTTAGTCTGTAACTTGAAAACTATGTACCGTATGGCCCTATAAACTGTGTTGGGATGAAAGCTAGCCACTTTGAGCAATGTGGGAAGTGCTGGGGCAGTTTGGGACAACAGGGCCAAAATGTCACTTTCACAGTCCCAAAGTGCCATTTTCACAGTAAAAAGGCCTGGTTCACTTTTGCTTAGCTTAGTCTGTAACTTGAAAACTATGTACCGTATGGCCCTATAAACTGTGTTGGGATGAAAGCTAGCCACTTTGAGCAATGTGGGAAGTGCTGGGGCAGTTTGGGACAACAGGGCCAAAATGTCACTTTCACAGTCCCAAAGTGCCGTTTTCACAGTAAAAAGGCCTGGTTCACTTTTGCTTAGCTTAGTCTGTAACTTGAAAACTATGTACCGTATGGCCCTATAAACTGTGTTGGGATGAAAGCTAGCCACTTTGAGCAATGTGGGAAGTGCTGGGGCAGTTTGGGACAACAGGGCCAAAATGTCACTTTCACAGTCCCAAAGTGCCATTTTCACAGTAAAAAGGCCTGGTTCACTTTTGCTTAGCTTAGTCTGTAACTTGAAAACTATGTACCGTATGGCCCTATAAACTGTGTTGGGATGAAAGCTAGCCACTTTGAGCAATGTGGGAAGTGCTGGGGCAGTTTGGGACAACAGGGCCAAAATGTCACTTTCACAGTCCCAAAGTGCCGTTTTCACAGTAAAAAGGCCTGGTTCACTTTTGCTTAGCTTAGTCTGTAACTTGAAAACTATGTACCGTATGGCCCTATAAACTGTGTTGGGATGAAAGCTAGCCACTTTGAGCAATGTGGGAAGTGCTGGGGCAGTTTGGGACAACAGGGCCAAAACCCTAACCCTAACCCTAACCCTTTCACAGTCCCAAAGTGCCATTTTCACAGTAAAAAAAAAAAGATTCATTTTGCTTAGCTTAGTCTGTAACTTGAAAACTATGTACCGTATGGCCCTATAAACTGTGTTGGGATGAAAGCTAGCCACTTTGAGCAATGTGGGAAGTGCTGGGGCAGTTTGGGACAACAGGGCCAAAATGTCACTTTCACAGTCCCAAAGTGCCGTTTTCACAGTAAAAAGGCCTGGTTCACTTTTGCTTAGCTTAGTCTGTAACTTGAAAACTATGTACCGTATGGCCCTATAAACTGTGTTGGGATGAAAGCTAGCCACTTTGAGCAATGTGGGAAGTGCTGGGGCAGTTTGGGACAACAGGGCCAAAACCCTAACCCTAACCCTAACCCTTTCACAGTCCCAAAGTGCCATTTTCACAGTAAAAAAAAAAAGATTCATTTTGCTTAGCTTAGTCTGTAACTTGAAAACTATGTACCGTATGGCCCTATAAACTGTGTTGGGATGAAAGCTAGCCACTTTGAGCAATGTGGGAAGTGCTGGGGCAGTTTGGGACAACAGGGCCAAAATGTCACTTTCACAGTCCCAAAGTGCCATTTTCACAGTAAAAAGGCCTGGTTCACTTTTGCTTAGCTTAGTCTGTAACTTGAAAACTATGTACCGTATGGCCCTATAAACTGTGTTGGGATGAAAGCTAGCCACTTTGAGCAATGTGGGAAGTGCTGGGGCAGTTTGGGACAACAGGGCCAAAACCCTAACCCTAACCCTAACCCTTTCACAGTCCCAAAGTGCCATTTTCACAGTAAAAAAAAAAAGATTCATTTTGCTTAGCTTAGTCTGTAACTTGAAAACTATGTACCGTATGGCCCTATAAACTGTGTTGGGATGAAAGCTAGCCACTTTGAGCAATGTGGGAAGTGCTGGGGCAGTTTGGGACAACAGGGCCAAAACCCTAACCCTAACCCCAACCCTTTCACAGTCCCAAAGTGCCATTTTCACAGTAAAAAAAAAAAGATTAATTTTGCTTAGCTTAGTCTGTAACTTGAAAACTATGTACCGTATGGCCCTATAAACTGTGTTGGGATGAAAGCTAGCCACTTTGAGCAATGTGGGAAGTGCTGGGGCAGTTTGGGACAACAGGGCCAAAATGTCACTTTCACAGTCCCAAAGTGCCATTTTCACAGTAAAAAGGCCTGGTTCACTTTTGCTTAGCTTAGTCTGTAACTTGAAAACTATGTACCGTATGGCCCTATAAACTGTGTTGGGATGAAAGCTAGCCACTTTGAGCAATGTGGGAAGTGCTGGGGCAGTTTGGGACAACAGGGCCAAAACCCTAACCCTAACCCTAACCCTTTCACAGTCCCAAAGTGCCATTTTCACAGTAAAAAAAAAAAGATTCATTTTGCTTAGCTTAGTCTGTAACTTGAAAACTATGTACCGTATGGCCCTATAAACTGTGTTGGGATGAAAGCTAGCCACTTTGAGCAATGTGGGAAGTGCTGGGGCAGTTTGGGACAACAGGGCCAAAACCCTAACCCTAACCCCAACCCTTTCACAGTCCCAAAGTGCCATTTTCACAGTAAAAAAAAAAGATTAATTTTGCTTAGCTTAGTCTGTAACTTGAAAACTATGTACCGTATGGCCCTATAAACTGTGTTGGGATGAAAGCTAGCCACTTTGAGCAATGTGGGAAGTGCTGGGGCAGTTTGGGACAACAGGGCCAAAACCCTAACCCTAACCCTAACCCTTTCACAGTCCCAAAGTGCCATTTTCACAGTAAAAAAAAAAAGATTCATTTTGCTTAGCTTAGTCTGTAACTTGAAAACTATGTACCGTATGGCCCTATAAACTGTGTTGGGATGAAAGCTAGCCACTTTGAGCAATGTGGGAAGTGCTGGGGCAGTTTGGGACAACAGGGCCAAAATGTCACTTTCACAGTCCCAAAGTGCCATTTTCACAGTAAAAAGGCCTGGTTCACTTTTGCTTAGCTTAGTCTGTAACTTGAAAACTATGTACCGTATGGCCCTATAAACTGTGTTGGGATGAAAGCTAGCCACTTTGAGCAATGTGGGAAGTGCTGGGGCAGTTTGGGACAACAGGGCCAAAACCCTAACCCTAACCCTAACCCTTTCACAGTCCCAAAGTGCCATTTTCACAGTAAAAAAAAAAATATTAATTTTGCTTAGCTTAGTCTGTAACTTGAAAACTATGTACCGTATGGCCCTATAAACTGTGTTGGGATGAAAGCTAGCCACTTTGAGCAATGTGGGAAGTGCTGGGGCAGTTTGGGACAACAGGGCCAAAACCCTAACCCTAACCCCAACCCTTTCACAGTCCCAAAGTGCCATTTTCACAGTAAAAAAAAAAAGATTCATTTTGCTTAGCTTAGTCTGTAACTTGAAAACTATGTACCGTATGGCCCTATAAACTGTGTTGGGATGAAAGCTAGCCACTTTGAGCAATGTGGGAAGTGCTGGGGCAGTTTGGGACAACAGGGCCAAAATGTCACTTTCACAGTCCCAAAGTGCCATTTTCACAGTAAAAAGGCCTGGTTCACTTTTGCTTAGCTTAGTCTGTAACTTGAAAACTATGTACCGTATGGCCCTATAAACTGTGTTGGGATGAAAGCTAGCCACTTTGAGCAATGTGGGAAGTGCTGGGGCAGTTTGGGACAACAGGGCCAAAACCCTAACCCTAACCCCAACCCTTTCACAGTCCCAAAGTGCCATTTTCACAGTAAAAAAAAAAAGATTCATTTTGCTTAGCTTAGTCTGTAACTTGAAAACTATGTACCGTATGGCCCTATAAACTGTGTTGGGATGAAAGCTAGCCACTTTGAGCAATGTGGGAAGTGCTGGGGCAGTTTGGGACAACAGGGCCAAAACCCTAACCCTAACCCCAACCCTTTCACACTCCCAAAGTGCCATTTTCACAGTAAAAAAAAAAAGATTCATTTTGCTTAGCTTAGTCTGTAACTTGAAAACTATGTACCGTATGGCCCTATAAACTGTGTTGGGATGAAAGCTAGCCACTTTGAGCAATGTGGGAAGTGCTGGGGCAGTTTGGGACAACAGGGCCAAAATGTCACTTTCACAGTCCCAAAGTGCCATTTTCACAGTAAAAAGGCCTGGTTCACTTTTGCTTAGCTTAGTCTGTAACTTGAAAACTATGTACCGTATGGCCCTATAAACTGTGTTGGGATGAAAGCTAGCCACTTTGAGCAATGTGGGAAGTGCTGGGGCAGTTTGGGACAACAGGGCCAAAATGTCACTTTCACAGTCCCAAAGTGCCATTTTCACAGTAAAAAGGCCTGGTTCACTTTTGCTTAGCTTAGCTGTAACTTGAAAACTATGTACCGTATGGCCCTATAAACTGTGTTGGGATGAAAGCTAGCCACTTTGAGCAATGTGGGAAGTGCTGGGGCAGTTTGGGACAACAGGGCCAAAACCCTAACCCTAACCCCAACCCTTTCACACTCCCAAAGTGCCATTTTCACAGTAAAAAAAAAAAGATTCATTTTGCTTAGCTTAGTCTGTAACTTGAAAACTATGTACCGTATGGCCCTATAAACTGTGTTGGGATGAAAGCTAGCCACTTTGAGCAATGTGGGAAGTGCTGGGGCAGTTTGGGACAACAGGGCCAAAATGTCACTTTCACAGTCCCAAAGTGCCATTTTCACAGTAAAAAGGCCTGGTTCACTTTTGCTTAGCTTAGTCTGTAACTTGAAAACTATGTACCGTATGGCCCTATAAACTGTGTTGGGATGAAAGCTAGCCACTTTGAGCAATGTGGGAAGTGCTGGGGCAGTTTGGGACAACAGGGCCAAAATGTCACTTTCACAGTCCCAAAGTGCCATTTTCACAGTAAAATGGCCTGGTTCACTTTTGCTTAGCTTAGTCTGTAACTTGAAAACTATGTACCGTATGGCCCTATAAACTGTGTTGGGATGAAAGCTAGCCACTTTGAGCAATGTGGGAAGTGCTGGGGCAGTTTGGGACAACAGGGCCAAAACCCTAACCCTAACCCTAACCCTTTCACAGTCCCAAAGTGCCATTTTCACAGTAAAAAAAAAAAGATTCATTTTGCTTAGCTTAGTCTGTAACTTGAAAACTATGTACCGTATGGCCCTATAAACTGTGTTGGGATGAAAGCTAGCCACTTTGAGCAATGTGGGAAGTGCTGGGGCAGTTTGGGACAACAGGGCCAAAACCCTAACCCTAACCCCAACCCTTTCACAGTCCCAAAGTGCCATTTTCACAGTAAAAAAAAAAGATTAATTTTGCTTAGCTTAGTCTGTAACTTGAAAACTATGTACCGTATGGCCCTATAAACTGTGTTGGGATGAAAGCTAGCCACTTTGAGCAATGTGGGAAGTGCTGGGGCAGTTTGGGACAACAGGGCCAAAATGTCACTTTCACAGTCCCAAAGTGCCATTTTCACAGTAAAAAGGCCTGGTTCACTTTTGCTTAGCTTAGTCTGTAACTTGAAAACTATGTACCGTATGGCCCTATAAACTGTGTTGGGATGAAAGCTAGCCACTTTGAGCAATGTGGGAAGTGCTGGGGCAGTTTGGGACAACAGGGCCAAAACCCTAACCCTAACCCTAACCCTTTCACAGTCCCAAAGTGCCATTTTCACAGTAAAAAAAAAAAGATTCATTTTGCTTAGCTTAGTCTGTAACTTGAAAACTATGTACCGTATGGCCCTATAAACTGTGTTGGGATGAAAGCTAGCCACTTTGAGCAATGTGGGAAGTGCTGGGGCAGTTTGGGACAACAGGGCCAAAACCCTAACCCTAACCCCAACCCTTTCACAGTCCCAAAGTGCCATTTTCACAGTAAAAAAAAAAAGATTAATTTTGCTTAGCTTAGTCTGTAACTTGAAAACTATGTACCGTATGGCCCTATAAACTGTGTTGGGATGAAAGCTAGCCACTTTGAGCAATGTGGGAAGTGCTGGGGCAGTTTGGGACAACAGGGCCAAAATGTCACTTTCACAGTCCCAAAGTGCCCTTTTCACAGTAAAAAGGCCTGGTTCACTTTTGCTTAGCTTAGTCTGTAACTTGAAAACTATGTACCGTATGGCCCTATAAACTGTGTTGGGATGAAAGCTAGCCACTTTGAGCAATGTGGGAAGTGCTGGGGCAGTTTGGGACAACAGGGCCAAAACCCTAACCCTAACCCTTTCACAGTCCCAAAGTGCCATTTTCACAGTAAAAAAAAAAAGATTCATTTTGCTTAGCTTAGTCTGTAACTTGAAAACTATGTACCGTATGGCCCTATAAACTGTGTTGGGATGAAAGCTAGCCACTTTGAGCAATGTGGGAAGTGCTGGGGCAGTTTGGGACAACAGGGCCAAAATGTCACTTTCACAGTCCCAAAGTGCCATTTTCACAGTAAAAAGGCCTGGTTCACTTTTGCTTAGCTTAGTCTGTAACTTGAAAACTATGTACCGTATGGCCCTATAAACTGTGTTGGGATGAAAGCTAGCCACTTTGAGCAATGTGGGAAGTGCTGGGGCAGTTTGGGACAACAGGGCCAAAACCCTAACCCTAACCCTAACCCTTTCACAGTCCCAAAGTGCCATTTTCACAGTAAAAAAAAAAAGATTCATTTTGCTTAGCTTAGTCTGTAACTTGAAAACTATGTACCGTATGGCCCTATAAACTGTGTTGGGATGAAAGCTAGCCACTTTGAGCAATGTGGGAAGTGCTGGGGCAGTTTGGGACAACAGGGCCAAAACCCTAACCCTAACCCCAACCCTTTCACAGTCCCAAAGTGCCATTTTCACAGTAAAAAAAAAAAGATTAATTTTGCTTAGCTTAGTCTGTAACTTGAAAACTATGTACCGTATGGCCCTATAAACTGTGTTGGGATGAAAGCTAGCCAATTTGAGCAATGTGGGAAGTGCTGGGGCAGTTTGGGACAACAGGGCCAAAATGTCACTTTCACAGTCCCAAAGTGCCATTTTCACAGTAAAAAGGCCTGGTTCACTTTTGCTTAGCTTAGTCTGTAACTTGAAAACTATGTACCGTATGGCCCTATAAACTGTGTTGGGATGAAAGCTAGCCACTTTGAGCAATGTGGGAAGTGCTGGGGCAGTTTGGGACAACAGGGCCAAAACCCTAACCCTAACCCCAACCCTTTCACAGTCCCAAAGTGCCATTTTCACAGTAAAAAAAAAAAGATTCATTTTGCTTAGCTTAGTCTGTAACTTGAAAACTATGTACCGTATGGCCCTATAAACTGTGTTGGGATGAAAGCTAGCCACTTTGAGCAATGTGGGAAGTGCTGGGGCAGTTTGGGACAACAGGGCCAAAACCCAAACCCTAACCCTAACCCTTTCACAGTCCCAAAGTGCCATTTTCACAGTAAAAAAAAAAAGATTAATTTTGCTTAGCTTAGTCTGTAACTTGAAAACTATGTACCGTATGGCCCTATAAACTGTGTTGGGATGAAAGCTAGCCACTTTGAGCAATGTGGGAAGTGCTGGGGCAGTTTGGGACAACAGGGCCAAAACCCTAACCCTAACCCCAACCCTTTCACAGTCCCAAAGTGCCATTTTCACAGTAAAAAAAAAATGATTCATTTTGCTTAGCTTAGTCTGTAACTTGAAAACTATGTACCGTATGGCCCTATAAACTGTGTTGGGATGAAAGCTAGCCACTTTGAGCAATGTGGGAAGTGCTGGGGCAGTTTGGGACAACAGGGCCAAAACCCTAACCCTAACCCTAACCCTTTCACAGTCCCAAAGTGCCATTTTCACAGTAAAAAAAAAAAGATTCATTTTGCTTAGCTTAGTCTGTAACTTGAAAACTATGTACCGTATGGCCCTATAAACTGTGTTGGGATGAAAGCTAGCCACTTTGAGCAATGTGGGAAGTGCTGGGGCAGTTTGGGACAACAGGGCCAAAATGTCACTTTCACAGTCCCAAAGTGTCATTTTCACAGTAAAAAGGCCTGGTTCACTTTTGCTTAGCTTAGTCTGTAACTTGAAAACTATGTACCGTATGGCCCTATAAACTGTGTTGGGATGAAAGCTAGCCACTTTGAGCAATGTGGGAAGTGCTGGGGCAGTTTGGGACAACAGGGCCAAAACCCTAACCCTAACCCTAACCCTTTCACAGTCCCAAAGTGCCATTTTCACAGTAAAAAAAAAAAGATTCATTTTGCTTAGCTTAGTCTGTAACTTGAAAACTATGTACCGTATGGCCCTATAAACTGTGTTGGGATGAAAGCTAGCCACTTTGAGCAATGTGGGAAGTGCTGGGGCAGTTTGGGACAACAGGGCCAAAACCCTAACCCTAACCCCAACCCTTTCACAGTCCCAAAGTGCCATTTTCACAGTAAAAAAAAAAAGATTCATTTTGCTTAGCTTAGTCTGTAACTTGAAAACTATGTACCGTATGGCCCTATAAACTGTGTTGGGATGAAAGCTAGCCACTTTGAGCAATGTGGGAAGTGCTGGGGCAGTTTGGGACAACAGGGCCAAAATGTCACTTTCACAGTCCCAAAGTGCCATTTTCACAGTAAAAAGGCCTGGTTCACTTTTGCTTAGCTTAGTCTGTAACTTGAAAACTATGTACCGTATGGCCCTATAAACTGTGTTGGGATGAAAGCTAGCCACTTTGAGCAATGTGGGAAGTGCTGGGGCAGTTTGGGACAACAGGGCCAAAATGTCACTTTCACAGTCCCAAAGTGCCATTTTCACAGTAAAAAGGCCTGGTTCACTTTTGCTTAGCTTAGTCTGTAACTTGAAAACTATGTACCGTATGGCCCTATAAACTGTGTTGGGATGAAAGCTAGCCACTTTGAGCAATGTGGGAAGTGCTGGGGCAGTTTGGGACAACAGGGCCAAAACCCTAACCCTAACCCCAACCCTTTCACAGTCCCAAAGTGCCATTTTCACAGTAAAAAAAAAAAGATTAATTTTGCTTAGCTTAGTCTGTAACTTGAAAACTATGTACCGTATGGCCCTATAAACTGTGTTGGGATGAAAGCTAGCCACTTTGAGCAATGTGGGAAGTGCTGGGGCAGTTTGGGACAACAGGGCCAAAATGTCACTTTCACAGTCCCAAAGTGCCATTTTCACAGTAAAAAGGCCTGGTTCACTTTTGCTTAGCTTAGTCTGTAACTTGAAAACTATGTACCGTATGGCCCTATAAACTGTGTTGGGATGAAAGCTAGCCACTTTGAGCAATGTGGGAAGTGCTGGGGCAGTTTGGGACAACAGGGCCAAAATGTCACTTTCACAGTCCCAAAGTGCCATTTTCACAGTAAAAAGGCCTGGTTCACTTTTGCTTAGCTTAGTCTGTAAATTGAAAACTATGTACCGTATGGCCCTAAAAACTGTGTTGGGATGAAAGCTAGCCACTTTGAGCAATGTGGGAAGTGCTGGGGCAGTTTGGGACAACAGGGCCAAAACCCTAACCCTAACCCTTTCACAGTCCCAAAGTGCCATTTTCACAGTAAAAAAAAAAAGATTAATTTTGCTTAGCTTAGTCTGTAACTTGAAAACTATGTACCGTATGGCCCTATAAACTGTGTTGGGATGAAATCTAGCCACTTTGAGCAATGTGGGAAGTGCTGGGGCAGTTTGGGACAACAGGGCCAAAATGTCACTTTCACAGTCCCAAAGTGCCGTTTTCACAGTAAAAAGGCCTGGTTCACTTTTGCTTAGCTTAGTCTGTAACTTGAAAACTATGTACCGTATGGCCCTATAAATTGTGTTGGGATGAAAGCTAGCCACTTTGAGCAATGTGGGAAGTGCTGGGGCAGTTTGGGACAACAGGGCCAAAATGTCACTTTCACAGTCCCAAAGTGCCATTTTCACAGTAAAAAGGCCTGGTTCACTTTTGCTTAGCTTAGTCTGTAACTTGAAAACTATGTACCGTATGGCCCTATAAACTGTGTTGGGATGAAAGCTAGCCACTTTGAGCAATGTGGGAAGTGCTGGGGCAGTTTGGGACAACAGGGCCAAAATGTCACTTTCACAGTCCCAAAGTGCCATTTTCACAGTAAAAAGGCCTGGTTCACTTTTGCTTAGCTTAGTCTGTAAATTGAAAACTATGTACCGTATGGCCCTAAAAACTGTGTTGGGATGAAAGCTAGCCACTTTGAGCAATGTGGGAAGTGCTGGGGCAGTTTGGGACAACAGGGCCAAAACCCTAACCCTAACCCTTTCACAGTCCCAAAGTGCCATTTTCACAGTAAAAAAAAAAAGATTCATTTTGCTTAGCTTAGTCTGTAACTTGAAAACTATGTACCGTATGGCCCTATAAACTGTGTTGGGATGAAAGCTAGCCACTTTGAGCAATGTGGGAAGTGCTGGGGCAGTTTGGGACAACAGGGCCAAAACCCTAACCCTAACCCCAACCCTTTCACAGTCCCAAAGTGCCATTTTCACAGTAAAAAAAAAAAGATTAATTTTGCTTAGCTTAGTCTGTAACTTGAAAACTATGTACCGTATGGCCCTATAAACTGTGTTGGGATGAAAGCTAGCCACTTTGAGCAATGTGGGAAGTGCTGGGGCAGTTTGGGACAACAGGGCCAAAATGTCACTTTCACAGTCCCAAAGTGCCATTTTCACAGTAAAAAGGCCTGGTTCACTTTTGCTTAGCTTAGTCTGTAACTTGAAAACTATGTACCGTATGGCCCTATAAACTGTGTTGGGATGAAAGCTAGCCACTTTGAGCAATGTGGGAAGTGCTGGGGCAGTTTGGGACAACAGGGCCAAAATGTCACTTTCACAGTCCCAAAGTGCCATTTTCACAGTAAAAAGGCCTGGTTCACTTTTGCTTAGCTTAGTCTGTAAATTGAAAACTATGTACCGTATGGCCCTAAAAACTGTGTTGGGATGAAAGCTAGCCACTTTGAGCAATGTGGGAAGTGCTGGGGCAGTTTGGGACAACAGGGCCAAAACCCTAACCCTAACCCTTTCACAGTCCCAAAGTGCCATTTTCACAGTAAAAAAAAAAAGATTAATTTTGCTTAGCTTAGTCTGTAACTTGAAAACTATGTACCGTATGGCCCTATAAACTGTGTTGGGATGAAATCTAGCCACTTTGAGCAATGTGGGAAGTGCTGGGGCAGTTTGGGACAACAGGGCCAAAATGTCACTTTCACAGTCCCAAAGTGCCGTTTTCACAGTAAAAAGGCCTGGTTCACTTTTGCTTAGCTTAGTCTGTAACTTGAAAACTATGTACCGTATGGCCCTATAAACTGTGTTGGGATGAAAGCTAGCCACTTTGAGCAATGTGGGAAGTGCTGGGGCAGTTTGGGACAACAGGGCCAAAATGTCACTTTCACAGTCCCAAAGTGCCATTTTCACAGTAAAAAGGCCTGGTTCACTTTTGCTTAGCTTAGTCTGTAACTTGAAAACTATGTACCGTATGGCCCTATAAACTGTGTTGGGATGAAAGCTAGCCACTTTGAGCAATGTGGGAAGTGCTGGGGCAGTTTGGGACAACAGGGCCAAAATGTCACTTTCACAGTCCCAAAGTGCCATTTTCACAGTAAAAAGGCCTGGTTCACTTTTGCTTAGCTTAGTCTGTAACTTGAAAACTATGTACCGTATGGCCCTAAAAACTGTGTTGGGATGAAAGCTAGCCACTTTGAGCAATGTGGGAAGTGCTGGGGCAGTTTGGGACAACAGGGCCAAAACCCTAACCCTAACCCTTTCACAGTCCCAAAGTGCCATTTTCACAGTAAAAAAAAAAAGATTCATTTTGCTTAGCTTAGTCTGTAACTTGAAAACTATGTACCGTATGGCCCTATAAAC
Organism: Protomyctophum bolini; assembly: GCF_963924005.1. Classification (NCBI taxonomy): domain Eukaryota; kingdom Metazoa; phylum Chordata; class Actinopteri; order Myctophiformes; family Myctophidae; genus Protomyctophum; species Protomyctophum bolini. The sequence continues at coordinate 21,134 of NW_027665829.1, forward strand.
TGTGTTGGGATGAAAGCTAGCCACTTTGAGCAATGTGGGAAGTGCTGGGGCAGTTTGGGACAACAGGGCCAAAATGTCACTTTCACAGTCCCAAAGTGCCATTTTCACAGTAAAAAGGCCTGGTTCACTTTTGCTTAGCTTAGTCTGTAACTTGAAAACTATGTACGGTATGGCCCTATAAACTGTGTTGGGATGAAAGCTAGCCACTTTGAGCAATGTGGGAAGTGCTGGGGCAGTTTGGGACAACAGGGCCAAAACCCTAACCCTAACCCTAACCCTTTCACAGTCCCAAAGTGCCATTTTCACAGTAAAAAAAAAAAGATTAATTTTGCTTAGCTTAGTCTGTAACTTGAAAACTATGTACCGTATGGCCCTATAAACTGTGTTGGGATGAAAGCTAGCCACTTTGAGCAATGTGGGAAGTGCTGGGGCAGTTTGGGACAACAGGGCCAAAATGTCACTTTCACAGTCCCAAAGTGCCATTTTCACAGTAAAAAGGCCTGGTTCACTTTTGCTTAGCTTAGTCTGTAACTTGAAAACTATGTACCGTATGGCCCTATAAACTGTGTTGGGATGAAAGCTAGCCACTTTGAGCAATGTGGGAAGTGCTGGGGCAGTTTGGGACAACAGGGCCAAAATGTCACTTTCACAGTCCCAAAGTGCCATTTTCACAGTAAAAAGGCCTGGTTCACTTTTGCTTAGCTTAGTCTGTAACTTGAAAACTATGTACCGTATGGCCCTATAAACTGTGTTGGGATGAAAGCTAGCCACTTTGAGCAATGTGGGAAGTGCTGGGGCAGTTTGGGACAACAGGGCCAAAATGTCACTTTCACAGTCCCAAAGTGCCATTTTCATAGTAAAAAGGCCTGGTTCACTTTTGCTTAGCTTAGTCTGTAACTTGAAAACTATGTACCGTATGGCCCTATAAACTGTGTTGGGATGAAAGCTAGCCACTTTGAGCAATGTGGGAAGTGCTGGGGCAGTTTGGGACAACAGGGCCAAAATGTCACTTTCACAGTCCCAAAGTGCCGTTTTCACAGTAAAAAGGCCTGGTTCACTTTTGCTTAGCTTAGTCTGTAACTTGAAAACTATGTACCGTATGGCCCTATAAACTGTGTTGGGATGAAAGCTAGCCACTTTGAGCAATGTGGGAAGTGCTGGGGCAGTTTGGGACAACAGGGCCAAAACCCTAACCCTAACCCTAACCCTTTCACAGTCCCAAAGTGCCATTTTCACAGTAAAAAAAAAAAGATTAATTTTGCTTAGCTTAGTCTGTAACTTGAAAACTATGTACAGTATGGCCCTATAAACTGTGTTGGGATGAAAGCTAGCCACTTTGAGCAATGTGGGAAGTGCTGGGGCAGTTTGGGACAACAGGGCCAAAATGTCACTTTCACAGTCCCAAAGTGCCATTTTCACAGTAAAAAGGCCTGGTTCACTTTTGCTTAGCTTAGTCTGTAACTTGAAAACTATGTACCGTATGGCCCTATAAACTGTGTTGGGATGAAAGCTAGCCACTTTGAGCAATGTGGGAAGTGCTGGGGCAGTTTGGGACAACAGGGCCAAAACCCTAACCCTAACCCTAACCCTTTCACAGTCCCAAAGTGCCATTTTCACAGTAAAAAAAAAAGATTCATTTTGCTTAGCTTAGTCTGTAACTTGAAAACTATGTACCGTATGGCCCTATAAACTGTGTTGGGATGAAAGCTAGCCACTTTGAGCAATGTGGGAAGTGCTGGGGCAGTTTGGGACAACAGGGCCAAAATGTCACTTTCACAGTCCCAAAGTGCCATTTTCACAGTAAAAAGGCCTGGTTCACTTTTGCTTAGCTTAGTCTGTAACTTGAAAACTATGTACCGTATGGCCCTATAAACTGTGTTGGGATGAAAGCTAGCCACTTTGAGCAATGTGGGAAGTGCTGGGGCAGTTTGGGACAACAGGGCCAAAATGTCACTTTCACAGTCCCAAAGTGCCATTTTCACAGTAAAAAGGCCTGGTTCACTTTTGCTTAGCTTAGTCTGTAACTTGAAAACTATGTACCGTATGGCCCTATAAACTGTGTTGGGATGAAAGCTAGCCACTTTGAGCAATGTGGGAAGTGCTGGGGCAGTTTGGGACAACAGGGCCAAAATGTCACTTTCACAGTCCCAAAGTGCCATTTTCACAGTAAAAAGGCCTGGTTCACTTTTGCTTAGCTTAGTCTGTAACTTGAAAACTATGTACCGTATGGCCCTAAAAACTGTGTTGGGATGAAAGCTAGCCACTTTGAGCAATGTGGGAAGTGCTGGGGCAGTTTGGGACAACAGGGCCAAAACCCTAACCCTAACCCTTTCACAGTCCCAAAGTGCCATTTTCACAGTAAAAAGGCCTGGTTCACTTTTGCTTAGCTTAGTCTGTAACTTGAAAACTATGTACCGTATGGCCCTATAAACTGTGTTGGGATGAAAGCTAGCCACTTTGAGCAATGTGGGAAGTGCTGGGGCAGTTTGGGACAACAGGGCCAAAATGTCACTTTCACAGTCCCAAAGTGCCATTTTCACAGTAAAAAGGCCTGGTTCACTTTTGCTTAGCTTAGTCTGTAACTTGAAAACTATGTACCGTATGGCCCTATAAACTGTGTTGGGATGAAAGCTAGCCACTTTGAGCAATGTGGGAAGTGCTGGGGCAGTTTGGGACAACAGGGCCAAAATGTCACTTTCACAGTCCCAAAGTGCCATTTTCACAGTAAAAAGGCCTGGTTCACTTTTGCTTAGCTTAGTCTGTAACTTGAAAACTATGTACCGTATGGCCCTATAAACTGTGTTGGGATGAAAGCTAGCCACTTTGAGCAATGTGGGAAGTGCTGGGGCAGTTTGGGACAACAGGGCCAAAATGTCACTTTCACAGTCCCAAAGTGCCATTTTCACAGTAAAAAGGCCTGGTTCACTTTTGCTTAGCTTAGTCTGTAACTTGAAAACTATGTACCGTATGGCCCTAAAAACTGTGTTGGGATGAAAGCTAGCCACTTTGAGCAATGTGGGAAGTGCTGGGGCAGTTTGGGACAACAGGGCCAAAACCCTACCCTAACCCACAGTCCCAAAGTGCCATTTTCACAGTAAAAAAAAAAAGATTAATTTTGCTTAGCTTAGTCTGTAACTTGAAAACTATGTACCGTATGGCCCTATAAACTGTGTTGGGATGAAAGCTAGCCACTTTGAGCAATGTGGGAAGTGCTGGGGCAGTTTGGGACAACAGGGCCAAAAATGTCACTTTCACAGTCCCAAAGTGCCATTTTCACAGTAAAAAGGCCTGGTTCACTTTTGCTTAGCTTAGTCTGTAACTTGAAAACTATGTACCGTATGGCCCTATAAACTGTGTTGGGATGAAAGCTAGCCACTTTGAGCAATGTGGGAAGTGCTGGGGAGCAGTTTGGGACAAACAGGGCCAAATGTCACTTTCACAGTCCCAAAGTGCCATTTTCACAGTAAAAAGGCCTGGTTCACTTTTGCTTAGCTTAGTCTGTAACTTGAAAACTATGTACCGTATGGCCCTATAAACTGTGTTGGGATGAAAGCTAGCCACTTTGAGCAATGTGGGAAGTGCTGGGGCAGTTTGGGACAACAGGGCCAAAATGTCACTTTCACAGTCCCAAAGTGCCATTTTCACAGTAAAAAGGCCTGGTTCACTTTTGCTTAGCTTAGTCTGTAACTTGAAAACTATGTACCGTATGGCCCTATAAACTGTGTTGGGATGAAAGCTAGCCACTTTGAGCAATGTGGGAAGTGCTGGGGCAGTTTGGGACAACAGGGCCAAAATGTCACTTTCAAAGTCCCAAAGTGCCATTTTCACAGTAAAAAGGCCTGGTTCACTTTTGCTTAGCTTAGTCTGTAACTTGAAAACTATGTACCGTATGGCCCTATAAACTGTGTTGGGATGAAAGCTAGCCACTTTGAGCAATGTGGGAAGTGCTGGGGCAGTTTGGGACAACAGGGCCAAAATGTCACTTTCACAGTCCCAAAGTGCCGTTTTCACAGTAAAAAGGCCTGGTTCACTTTTGCTTAGCTTAGTCTGTAACTTGAAAACTATGTACCGTATGGCCCTATAAACTGTGTTGGGATGAAAGCTAGCCACTTTGAGCAATGTGGGAAGTGCTTGGGGCAGTTTGGGACAACAGGGCCAAAACCCTAACCCTAACCCTAACCCTTTCACAGTCCCAAAGTGCCATTTTCACAGTAAAAAAAAAAGATTCATTTTGCTTAGCTTAGTCTGTAACTTGAAAACTATGTACAGTATGGCCCTATAAACTGTGTTGGGATGAAAGCTAGCCACTTTGAGCAATGTGGGAAGTGCTGGGGCAGTTTGGGACAACAGGGCCAAAATGTCACTTTCACAGTCCCAAAGTGCCATTTTCACAGTAAAAAGGCCTGGTTCACTTTTGCTTAGCTTAGTCTGTAACTTGAAAACTATGTACCGTATGGCCGTATAAACTGTGTTGGGATGAAAGCTAGCCACTTTGAGCAATGTGGGAAGTGCTGGGGCAGTTTGGGACAACAGGGCCAAAACCCTAACCCTAACCCTAACCCTTTCACAGTCCCAAAGTGCCATTTTCACAGTAAAAAAAAAAAAGATTCATTTTGCTTAGCTTAGTCTGTAACTTGAAAACTATGTACCGTATGGCCCTATAAACTGTGTTGGGATGAAAGCTAGCCACTTTGAGCAATGTGGGAAGTGCTGGGGCAGTTTGGGACAACAGGGCCAAAATGTCACTTTCACAGTCCCAAAGTGCCATTTTCACAGTAAAAAGGCCTGGTTCACTTTTGCTTAGCTTAGTCTGTAACTTGAAAACTATGTACCGTATGGCCCTATAAACTGTGTTGGGATGAAAGCTAGCCACTTTGAGCAATGTGGGAAGTGCTGGGGCAGTTTGGGACAACAGGGCCAAAATGTCACTTTCACAGTCCCAAAGTGCCATTTTCACAGTAAAAAGGCCTGGTTCACTTTTGCTTAGCTTAGTCTGTAACTTGAAAACTATGTACCGTATGGCCCTATAAACTGTGTTGGATGAAAGCTAGCCACTTTGAGCAATGTGGGAAGCTTTCATCCCAACACAGTTTATAGGGCCATACGGTACATAGTTTTCAAGTTACAGACTAAGCTAAGCAAAAGTGAACCAGGCCTTTTTACTGTGAAAATGGCACTTTGGGACTGTGAAAGTGACATTTTGGCCCTGTTGTCCCAAACTGCCCCAGCACTTCCCACATTGCTCAAAGTGGCTAGCTTTCATCCCAACACAGTTTATAGGGCCATACGGTACATAGTTTTCAAGTTACAGACTAAGCTAAGCAAAATGAATCTTTTTTTTTTTACTGTGAAAATGGCACTTTGGGACTGTGAAAGGGTTAGGGTTAGGGTTAGGGTTTTGGCCCTGTTGTCCCAAACTGCCCCAGCACTTCCCACATTGCTCAAAGTGGCTAGCTTTCATCCCAACACAGTTTATAGGGCCATACGGTACATAGTTTTCAAGTTACAGACTAAGCTAAGCAAAAGTGAACCAGGCCTTTTTACTGTGAAAATGGCACTTTGGGACTGTGAAAGTGACATTTTGGCCCTGTTGTCCCAAACTGCCCCAGCACTTCCCACATTGCTCAAAGTGGCTAGCTTTCATCCCAACACAGTTTATAGGGCCATACGGTACATAGTTTTCAAGTTACAGACTAAGCTAAGCAAAAGTGAACCAGGCCTTTTTACTGTGAAAATGGCACTTTGGGACTGTGAAAGTGACATTTTGGCCCTGTTGTCCCAAACTGCCCCAGCACTTCCCACATTGCTCAAAGTGGCTAGCTTTCATCCCAACACAGTTTATAGGGCCATACGGTACATAGTTTTCAAGTTACAGACTAAGCTAAGCAAAAGTGAACCAGGCCTTTTTACTGTGAAAATGGCACTTTGGGGACTGTGAAAGTGACATTTTGGCCCTGTTGTCCCAAACTGCCCCAGCACTTCCCACATTGCTCAAAGTGGCTAGCTTTCATCCCAACACAGTTTATAGGGCCATACGGTACATAGTTTTCAAGTTACAGACTAAGCTAAGCAAAAGTGAACCAGGCCTTTTTACTGTGAAAATGGCACTTTGGGACTGTGAAAGTGACATTTTGGCCCTGTTGTCCCAAACTGCCCCAGCACTTCCCACATTGCTCAAAGTGGCTAGCTTTCATCCCAACACAGTTTATAGGGCCATACGGTACATAGTTTTTCAAGTTACAGACTAAGCTAAGCAAAAGTGAACCAGGCCTTTTTACTGTGAAAATGGCACTTTGGGACTGTGAAAGTGACATTTTGGCCCTGTTGTCCCAAACTGCCCCAGCACTTCCCACATTGCTCAAAGTGGCTAGCTTTCATCCCAACACAGTTTATAGGGCCATACGGTACATAGTTTTCAAGTTACAGACTAAGCTAAGCAAAATGAATCTTTTTTTTTTTACTGTGAAAATGGCACTTTGGGACTGTGAAAGGGTTAGGGTTAGGGTTAGGGTTTTGGCCCTGTTGTCCCAAACTGCCCCAGCACTTCCCACATTGCTCAAAGTGGCTAGCTTTCATCCCAACACAGTTTATAGGGCCATACCGTACATAGTTTTCAAGTTACAGACTAAGCTAAGCAAAAGTGAACCAGGCCTTTTTACTGTGAAAATGGCACTTTGGGACTGTGAAAGTGACATTTTGGCCCTGTTGTCCCAAACTGCCCCAGCACTTCCCACATTGCTCAAAGTGGCTAGCTTTCATCCCAACACAGTTTATAGGGCCATACGGTACATAGTTTTCAAGTTACAGACTAAGCTAAGCAAAATGAATCTTTTTTTTTTTACTGTGAAAATGGCACTTTGGGACTGTGAAAGGGTTAGGGTTAGGGTTTTGGCCCTGTTGTCCCAAACTGCCCCAGCACTTCCCACATTGCTCAAAGTGGCTAGCTTTCATCCCAACACAGTTTTTAGGGCCATACGGTACATAGTTTTCAAGTTACAGACTAAGCTAAGCAAAAGTGAACCAGGCCTTTTTACTGTGAAAATGGCACTTTGGGACTGTGAAAGTGACATTTTGGCCCTGTTGTCCCAAACTGCCCCAGCACTTCCCACATTGCTCAAAGTGGCTAGCTTTCATCCCAACACAGTTTATAGGGCCATACGGTACATAGTTTTCAAGTTACAGACTAAGCTAAGCAAAAGTGAACCAGGCCTTTTTACTGTGAAAATGGCACTTTGGGACAGTGAAAGTGACATTTTGGCCCTGTTGTCCCAAACTGCCCCAGCACTTCCCACATTGCTCAAAGTGGCTAGCTTTCATCCCAACACAGTTTATAGGGCCATACGGTACATAGTTTTCAAGTTACAGACTAAGCTAAGCAAAAGTGAACCAGGCCTTTTTACTGTGAAAACGGCACTTTGGGACTGTGAAAGTGACATTTTGGCCCTGTTGTCCCAAACTGCCCCAGCACTTCCCACATTGCTCAAAGTGGCTAGATTTCATCCCAACACAGTGTATAGGGCCATACGGTACATAGTTTTCAAGTTACAGACTAAGCTAAGCAAAATTAATCTTTTTTTTTTTACTGTGAAAATGGCACTTTGGGACTGTGAAAGGGTTAGGGTTAGGGTTTTGGCCCTGTTGTCCCAAACTGCCCCAGCACTTCCCACATTGCTCAAAGTGGCTAGCTTTCATCCCAACACAGTTTTTAGGGCCATACGGTACATAGTTTTCAATTTACAGACTAAGCTAAGCAAAAGTGAACCAGGCCTTTTTACTGTGAAAATGGCACTTTGGGACTGTGAAAGTGACATTTTGGCCCTGTTGTCCCAAACTGCCCCAGCACTTCCCACATTGCTCAAAGTGGCTAGCTTTCATCCCAACACAGTTTATAGGGCCATACGGTACATAGTTTTCAAGTTACAGACTAAGCTAAGCAAAATGAATCTTTTTTTTTTTACTGTGAAAATGGCACTTTGGGACTGTGAAAGGGTTGGGGTTAGGGTTAGGGTTTTGGCCCTGTTGTCCCAAACTGCCCCAGCACTTCCCACATTGCTCAAAGTGGCTAGCTTTCATCCCAACACAGTTTATAGGGCCATACGGTACATAGTTTTCAAGTTACAGACTAAGCTAAGCAAAATGAATCTTTTTTTTTTTACTGTGAAAATGGCACTTTGGGACTGTGAAAGGGTTAGGGTTAGGGTTTTGGCCCTGTTGTCCCAAACTGCCCCAGCACTTCCCACATTGCTCAAAGTGGCTAGCTTTCATCCCAACACAGTTTTTAGGGCCATACGGTACATAGTTTTCAATTTACAGACTAAGCTAAGCAAAAGTGAACCAGGCCTTTTTACTGTGAAAATGGCACTTTGGGACTGTGAAAGTGACATTTTGGCCCTGTTGTCCCAAACTGCCCCAGCACTTCCCACATTGCTCAAAGTGGCTAGCTTTCATCCCAACACAGTTTATAGGGCCATACGGTACATAGTTTTCAAGTTACAGACTAAGCTAAGCAAAAGTGAACCAGGCCTTTTTACTGTGAAAATGGCACTTTGGGACTGTGAAAGTGACATTTTGGCCCTGTTGTCCCAAACTGCCCCAGCACTTCCCACATTGCTCAAAGTGGCTAGCTTTCATCCCAACACAGTTTATAGGGCCATACGGTACATAGTTTTCAAGTTACAGACTAAGCTAAGCAAAATGAATCTTTTTTTTTTTACTGTGAAAATGGCACTTTGGGACTGTGAAAGGGTTGGGGTTAGGGTTAGGGTTTTGGCCCTGTTGTCCCAAACTGCCCCAGCACTTCCCACATTGCTCAAAGTGGCTAGCTTTCATCCCAACACAGTTTATAGGGCCATACGGTACATAGTTTTCAAGTTACAGACTAAGCTAAGCAAAATGAATCTTTTTTTTTTTACTGTGAAAATGGCACTTTAGGACTGTGAAAGGGTTAGGGTTAGGGTTAGGGTTTTGGCCCTGTTGTCCCAAACTGCCCCAGCACTTCCCACATTGCTCAAAGTGGCTAGCTTTCATCCCAACACAGTTTATAGGGCCATACGGTACATAGTTTTCAAGTTACAGACTAAGCTAAGCAAAAGTGAACCAGGCCTTTTTACTGTGAAAATGACATTTTGGGACTGTGAAAGTGACATTTTGGCCCTGTTGTCCCAAACTGCCCCAGCACTTCCCACATTGCTCAAAGTGGCTAGCTTTCATCCCAACACAGTTTATAGGGCCATACGGTACATAGTTTTCAAGTTACAGACTAAGCTAAGCAAAATGAATCTTTTTTTTTTTACTGTGAAAATGGCACTTTGGGACTGTGAAAGGGTTAGGGTTAGGGTTAGGGTTTTGGCCCTGTTGTCCCAAACTGCCCCAGCACTTCCCACATTGCTCGAAGTGGCTAGCTTTCATCCCAACACAGTTTATAGGGCCATACGGTACATAGTTTTCAAGTTACAGACTAAGTTAAGCAAAAGTGAACCAGGCCTTTTTACTGTGAAAATGGCACTTTGGGACTGTGAAAGTGACATTTTGGCCCTGTTGTCCCAAACTGCCCCAGCACTTCCCACATTGCTCAAAGTGGCTAGCTTTCATCCCAACACAGTTTATAGGGCCATACGGTACATAGTTTTCAAGTTACAGACTAAGCTAAGCAAAATTAATCATTTTTTTTTTACTGTGAAAATGGCACTTTGGGACTGTGAAAGGGTTGGGGTTAGGGTTAGGATTTTGGCCCTGTTGTCCCAAACTGCCCCAGCACTTCCCACATTGCTCAAAGTGGCTAGCTTTCATCCCAACACAGTTTATAGGGCCATACGGTACATAGTTTTCAAGTTACAGACTAAGCTAAGCAAAATGAATCTTTTTTTTTTTACTGTGAAAATGGCACTTTGGGACTGTGAAAGGGTTAGGGTTAGGGTTAGGGTTTTGGCCCTGTTGTCCCAAACTGCCCCAGCACTTCCCACATTGCTCAAAGTGGCTAGCTTTCATCCCAACACAGTTTATAGGGCCATACGGTACATAGTTTTCAAGTTACAGACTAAGCTAAGCAAAAGTGAACCAGGCCTTTTTACTGTGAAAATGGCACTTTGGGACTGTGAAAGTGACATTTTGGCCCTGTTGTCCCAAACTGCCCCAGCACTTCCCACATTGCTCAAAGTGGCTAGCTTTCATCCCAACACAGTTTATAGGGCCATACGGTACATAGTTTTCAAGTTACAGACTAAGCTAAGCAAAATGAATCTTTTTTTTTTTACTGTGAAAATGGCACTTTGGGACTGTGAAAGGGTTGGGGTTAGGGTTAGGGTTTTGGCCCTGTTGTCCCAAACTGCCCCAGCACTTCCCACATTGCTCAAAGTGGCTAGCTTTCATCCCAACACAGTTTATAGGGCCATACGGTACATAGTTTTCAAGTTACAGACTAAGCTAAGCAAAATGAATCTTTTTTTTTTTACTGTGAAAATGGCACTTTGGGACTGTGAAAGGGTTGGGGTTAGGGTTAGGGTTTTGGCCCTGTTGTCCCAAACTGCCCCAGCACTTCCCACATTGCTCAAAGTGGCTAGCTTTCATCCCAACACAGTTTATAGGGCCATACGGTACATAGTTTTCAAGTTACAGACTAAGCTAAGCAAAATGAATCTTTTTTTTTTTACTGTGAAAATGGCACTTTGGGACTGTGAAAGGGTTGGGGTTAGGGTTAGGGTTTTGGCCCTGTTGTCCCAAACTGCCCCAGCACTTCCCACATTGCTCAGAGTGGCTAGCTTTCATCCCAACACAGTTTATAGGGCCATACGGTACATAGTTTTCAAGTTACAGACTAAGCTAAGCAAAATGAATCTTTTTTTTTTTACTGTGAAAATGGCACTTTGGGAATGTGAAAGGGTTAGGGTTAGGGTTAGGGTTTTGGCCCTGTTGTCCCAAACTGCCCCAGCACTTCCCACATTGCTCAAAGTGGCTAGCTTTCATCCCAACACAGTTTATAGGGCCATACGGTACATAGTTTTCAAGTTACAGACTAAGCTAAGCAAAAGTGAACCAGGCCTTTTTACTGTGAAAATGGCACTTTGGGACTGTGAAAGTGACATTTTGGCCCTGTTGTCCCAAACTGCCCCAGCACTTCCCACATTGCTCAAAGTGGCTAGCTTTCATCCCAACACAGTTTATAGGGCCATACGGTACATAGTTTTCAAGTTACAGACTAAGCTAAGCAAAATGAATCTTTTTTTTTTTACTGTGAAAATGGCACTTTGGGACTGTGAAAGGGTTAGGGTTAGGGTTAGGGTTTTGGCCCTGTTGTCCCAAACTGCCCCAGCACTTCCCACATTGCTCAAAGTGGCTAGCTTTCATCCCAACACAGTTTATAGGGCCATACGGTACATAGTTTTCAAGTTACAGACTAAGCTAAGCAAAAGTGAACCAGGCCTTTTTACTGTGAAAATGGCACTTTGGGACTGTGAAAGTGACATTTTGGCCCTGTTGTCCCAAACTGCCCCAGCACTTCCCACATTGCTCAAAGTGGCTAGCTTTCATCCCAACACAGTTTATAGGGCCATACGGTACATAGTTTTCAAGTTACAGACTAAGCTAAGCAAAATTAATCTTTTTTTTTTTACTGTGAAAATGGCACTTTGGGACTGTGAAAGGGTTGGGGTTAGGGTTAGGGTTTTGGCCCTGTTGTCCCAAACTGCCCCAGCACTTCCCACATTGCTCAAAGTGGCTAGCTTTCATCCCAACACAGTTTATAGGGCCATACGGTACATAGTTTTCAAGTTACAGACTAAGCTAAGCAAAATGAATCTTTTTTTTTTTTACTGTGAAAATGGCACTTTGGGACTGTGAAAGGGTTAGGGTTAGGGTTAGGGTTTTGGCCCTGTTGTCCCAAACTGCCCCAGCACTTCCCACATTGCTCAAAGTGGCTAGCTTTCATCCCAACACAGTTTATAGGGCCATACGGTACATAGTTTTCAAGTTACAGACTAAGCTAAGCAAAAGTGAACCAGGCCTTTTTACTGTGAAAATGGCACTTTGGGACTGTGAAAGTGACATTTTGGCCCTGTTGTCCCAAACTGCCCCAGCACTTCCCACATTGCTCAAAGTGGCTAGCTTTCATCCCAACACAGTTTATAGGGCCATACGGTACATAGTTTTCAAGTTACAGACTAAGCTAAGCAAAATTAATCTTTTTTTTTTTACTGTGAAAATGGCACTTTGGGACTGTGAAAGGGTTGGGGTTAGGGTTAGGGTTTTGGCCCTGTTGTCCCAAACTGCCCCAGCACTTCCCACATTGCTCAAAGTGGCTAGCTTTCATCCCAACACAGTTTATAGGGCCATACGGTACATAGTTTTCAAGTTACAGACTAAGCTAAGCAAAATGAATCTTTTTTTTTTTACTGTGAAAATGGCACTTTGGGACTGTGAAAGGGTTAGGGTTAGGGTTAGGGTTTTGGCCCTGTTGTCCCAAACTGCCCCAGCACTTCCCACATTGCTCAAAGTGGCTAGCTTTCATCCCAACACAGTTTATAGGGCCATACGGTACATAGTTTTCAAGTTACAGACTAAGCTAAGCAAAAGTGAACCAGGCCTTTTTACTGTGAAAATGGCACTTTGGGACTGTGAAAGTGACATTTTGGCCCTGTTGTCCCAAACTGCCCCAGCACTTCCCACATTGCTCAAAGTGGCTAGCTTTCATCCCAACACAGTTTATAGGGCCATACGGTACATAGTTTTCAAGTTACAGACTAAGCTAAGCAAAAGTGAACCAGGCCTTTTTACTGTGAAAATGGCACTTTGGGACTGTGAAAGTGACATTTTGGCCCTGTTGTCCCAAACTGCCCCAGCACTTCCCACATTGCTCAAAGTGGCTAGCTTTCATCCCAACACAGTTTATAGGGCCATACGGTACATAGTTTTCAAGTTACAGACTAAGCTAAGCAAAATGAATCTTTTTTTTTTTACTGTGAAAATGGCACTTTGGGACTGTGAAAGGGTTGGGGTTAGGGTTAGGGTTTTGGCCCTGTTGTCCCAAACTGCCCCAGCACTTCCCACATTGCTCAAAGTGGCTAGCTTTCATCCCAACACAGTTTATAGGGCCATACGGTACATAGTTTTCAAGTTACAGACTAAGCTAAGCAAAATGAATCTTTTTTTTTTTACTGTGAAAATGGCACTTTGGGACTGTGAAAGGGTTGGGGTTAGGGTTAGGGTTTTGGCCCTGTTGTCCCAAACTGCCCCAGCACTTCCCACATTGCTCAAAGTGGCTAGCTTTCATCCCAACACAGTTTATAGGGCCATACGGTACATAGTTTTCAAGTTACAGACTAAGCTAAGCAAAAGTGAACCAGGCCTTTTTACTGTGAAAATGGCACTTTGGGACTGTGAAAGTGACATTTTGGCCCTGTTGTCCCAAACTGCCCCAGCACTTCCCACATTGCTCAAAGTGGCTAGCTTTCATCCCAACACAGTTTATAGGGCCATACGGTACATAGTTTTCAAGTTACAGACTAAGCTAAGCAAAATGAATCTTTTTTTTTTTACTGTGAAAATGGCACTTTGGGACTGTGAAAGGGTTGGGGTTAGGGTTAGGGTTTTGGCCCTGTTGTCCCAAACTGCCCCAGCACTTCCCACATTGCTCAAAGTGGCTAGCTTTCATCCCAACACAGTTTATAGGGCCATACGGTACATAGTTTTCAAGTTACAGACTAAGCTAAGCAAAAGTGAACCAGGCCTTTTTACTGTGAAAATGGCACTTTGGGACTGTGAAAGTGACATTTTGGCCCTGTTGTCCCAAACTGCCCCAGCACTTCCCACATTGCTCAAAGTGGTTAGCTTTCATCCCAACACAGTTTATAGGGCCATACGGTACATAGTTTTCAAGTTACAGACTAAGCTAAGCAAAATGAATCTTTTTTTTTTTACTGTGAAAATGGCACTTTGGGACTGTGAAAGGGTTGGGGTTAGGGTTAGGGTTTTGGCCCTGTTGTCCCAAACTGCCCCAGCACTTCCCACATTGCTCAAAGTGGCTAGCTTTCATCCCAACACAGTTTATAGGGCCATACGGTACATAGTTTTCAAGTTACAGACTAAGCTAAGCAAAATGAATCTTTTTTTTTTTACTGTGAAAATGGCACTTTGGGACTGTGAAAGGGTTAGGGTTAGGGTTAGGGTTTTGGCCCTGTTGTCCCAAACTGCCCCAGCACTTCCCACATTGCTCAAAGTGGCTAGCTTTCATCCCAACACAGTTTATAGGGCCATACGGTACATAGTTTTCAAGTTACAGACTAAGCTAAGCAAAAGTGAACCAGGCCTTTTTACTGTGAAAATGACACTTTGGGACTGTGAAAGTGACATTTTGGCCCTGTTGTCCCAAACTGCCCCAGCACTTCCCACATTGCTCAAAGTGGCTAGCTTTCATCCCAACACAGTTTATAGGGCCATACGGTACATAGTTTTCAAGTTACAGACTAAGCTAAGCAAAATGAATCTTTTTTTTTTTACTGTGAAAATGGCACTTTGGGACTGTGAAAGGGTTAGGGTTAGGGTTAGGGTTTTGGCCCTGTTGTCCCAAACTGCCCCAGCACTTCCCACATTGCTCAAAGTGGCTAGCTTTCATCCCAACACAGTTTATAGGGCCATACGGTACATAGTTTTCAAGTTACAGACTAAGTTAAGCAAAAGTGAACCAGGCCTTTTTACTGTGAAAATGGCACTTTGGGACTGTGAAAGTGACATTTTGGCCCTGTTGTCCCAAACTGCCCCAGCACTTCCCACATTGCTCAAAGTGGCTAGCTTTCATCCCAACACAGTTTATAGGGCCATACGGTACATAGTTTTCAAGTTACAGACTAAGCTAAGCAAAATGAATCTTTTTTTTTTTACTGTGAAAATGGCACTTTGGGACTGTGAAAGGGTTAGGGTTAGGGTTAGGGTTTTGGCCCTGTTGTCCCAAACTGCCCCAGCACTTCCCACATTGCTCAAAGTGGCTAGCTTTCATCCCAACACAGTTTATAGGGCCATACGGTACATAGTTTTCAAGTTACAGACTAAGCTAAGCAAAAGTGAACCAGGCCTTTTTACTGTGAAAATGGCACTTTGGGACTGTGAAAGTGACATTTTGGCCCTGTTGTCCCAAACTGCCCCAGCACTTCCCACATTGCTCAAAGTGGCTAGCTTTCATCCCAACACAGTTTATAGGGCCATACGGTACATAGTTTTCAAGTTACAGACTAAGCTAAGCAAAATGAATCTTTTTTTTTTTACTGTGAAAATGGCACTTTGGGACTGTGAAAGGGTTGGGGTTAGGGTTAGGGTTTTGGCCCTGTTGTCCCAAACTGCCCCAGCACTTCCCACATTGCTCAAAGTGGCTAGCTTTCATCCCAACACAGTTTATAGGGCCATACGGTACATAGTTTTCAAGTTACAGACTAAGCTAAGCAAAATGAATCTTTTTTTTTTTACTGTGAAAATGGCACTTTGGGACTGTGAAAGGGTTGGGGTTAGGGTTAGGGTTTTGGCCCTGTTGTCCCAAACTGCCCCAGCACTTCCCACATTGCTCAAAGTGGCTAGCTTTCATCCCAACACAGTTTATAGGGCCATACGGTACATAGTTTTCAAGTTACAGACTAAGCTAAGCAAAATGAATCTTTTTTTTTTTACTGTGAAAATGGCACTTTGGGACTGTGAAAGGGTTGGGGTTAGGGTTAGGGTTTTGGCCCTGTTGTCCCAAACTGCCCCAGCACTTCCCACATTGCTCAAAGTGGCTAGCTTTCATCCCAACACAGTTTATAGGGCCATACGGTACATAGTTTTCAAGTTACAGACTAAGCTAAGCAAAATGAATCTTTTTTTTTTTACTGTGAAAATGGCACTTTGGGACTGTGAAAGGGTTAGGGTTAGGGTTAGGGTTTTGGCCCTGTTGTCCCAAACTGCCCCAGCACTTCCCACATTGCTCAAAGTGGCTAGCTTTCATCCCAACACAGTTTATAGGGCCATACGGTACATAGTTTTCAAGTTACAGACTAAGCTAAGCAAAAGTGAACCAGGCCTTTTTACTGTGAAAATGGCACTTTGGGACTGTGAAAGTGACATTTTGGCCCTGTTGTCCCAAACTGCCCCAGCACTTCCCACATTGCTCAAAGTGGCTAGCTTTCATCCCAACACAGTTTATAGGGCCATACGGTACATAGTTTTCAAGTTACAGACTAAGCTAAGCAAAATGAATCTTTTTTTTTTTACTGTGAAAATGGCACTTTGGGACTGTGAAAGGGTTAGGGTTAGGGTTAGGGTTTTGGCCCTGTTGTCCCAAACTGCCCCAGCACTTCCCACATTGCTCAAAGTGGCTAGCTTTCATCCCAACACAGTTTATAGGGCCATACGGTACATAGTTTTCAAGTTACAGACTAAGCTAAGCAAAAGTGAACCAGGCCTTTTTACTGTGAAAATGGCACTTTGGGACTGTGAAAGTGACATTTTGGCCCTGTTGTCCCAAACTGCCCCAGCACTTCCCACATTGCTCAAAGTGGCTAGCTTTCATCCCAACACAGTTTATAGGGCCATACGGTACATAGTTTTCAAGTTACAGACTAAGCTAAGCAAAATTAATCTTTTTTTTTTTACTGTGAAAATGGCACTTTGGGACTGTGAAAGGGTTGGGGTTAGGGTTAGGGTTTTGGCCCTGTTGTCCCAAACTGCCCCAGCACTTCCCACATTGCTCAAAGTGGCTAGCTTTCATCCCAACACAGTTTATAGGGCCATACGGTACATAGTTTTCAAGTTACAGACTAAGCTAAGCAAAATGAATCTTTTTTTTTTTACTGTGAAAATGGCACTTTGGGACTGTGAAAGGGTTAGGGTTAGGGTTAGGGTTTTGGCCCTGTTGTCCCAAACTGCCCCAGCACTTCCCACATTGCTCAAAGTGGCTAGCTTTCATCCCAACACAGTTTATAGGGCCATACGGTACATAGTTTTCAAGTTACAGACTAAGCTAAGCAAAAGTGAACCAGGCCTTTTTACTGTGAAAATGGCACTTTGGGACTGTGAAAGTGACATTTTGGCCCTGTTGTCCCAAACTGCCCCAGCACATCCCACATTGCTCAAAGTGGCTAGCTTTCATCCCAACACAGTTTATAGGGCCATACGGTACATAGTTTTCAAGTTACAGACTAAGCTAAGCAAAATTAATCTTTTTTTTTTTACTGTGAAAATGGCACTTTGGGACTGTGAAAGGGTTGGGGTTAGGGTTAGGGTTTTGGCCCTGTTGTCCCAAACTGCCCCAGCACTTCCCACATTGCTCAAAGTGGCTAGCTTTCATCCCAACACAGTTTATAGGGCCATACGGTACATAGTTTTCAAGTTACAGACTAAGCTAAGCAAAAGTGAACCAGGCCTTTTTACTGTGAAAATGGCACTTTGGGACTGTGAAAGTGACATTTTGGCCCTGTTGTCCCAAACTGCCCCAGCACTTCCCACATTGCTCAAAGTGGCTAGCTTTCATCCCAACACAGTTTATAGGGCCATACGGTACATAGTTTTCAAGTTACAGACTAAGCTAAGCAAAAGTGAACCAGGCCTTTTTACTGTGAAAATGGCACTTTGGGACTGTGAAAGTGACATTTTGGCCCTGTTGTCCCAAACTGCCCCAGCACTTCCCACATTGCTCAAAGTGGCTAGCTTTCATCCCAACACAGTTTATAGGGCCATACGGTACATAGTTTTCAAGTTACAGACTAAGCTAAGCAAAATGAATCTTTTTTTTTTTACTGTGAAAATGGCACTTTGGGACTGTGAAAGGGTTGGGGTTAGGGTTAGGGTTTTGGCCCTGTTGACCCAAACTGCCCCAGCACTTCCCACATTGCTCAAAGTGGCTAGCTTTCATCCCAACACAGTTTATAGGGCCATACGGTACATAGTTTTCAAGTTACAGACTAAGCTAAGCAAAATGAATCTTTTTTTTTTACTGTGAAAATGGCACTTTGGGACTGTGAAAGGGTTGGGGTTAGGGTTAGGGTTTTGGCCCTGTTGTCCCAAACTGCCCCAGCACTTCCCACATTGCTCAAAGTGGCTAGCTTTCATCCCAACACAGTTTATAGGGCCATACGGTACATAGTTTTCAAGTTACAGACTAAGCTAAGCAAAAGTGAACCAGGCCTTTTTACTGTGAAAATGGCACTTTGGGACTGTGAAAGTGACATTTTGGCCCTGTTGTCCCAAACTGCCCCAGCACTTCCCACATTGCTCAAAGTGGCTAGCTTTCATCCCAACACAGTTTATAGGGCCATACGGTACATAGTTTTCAAGTTACAGACTAAGCTAAGCAAAATGAATCTTTTTTTTTTTACTGTGAAAATGGCACTTTGGGACTGTGAAAGGGTTGGGGTTAGGGTTAGGGTTTTGGCCCTGTTGTCCCAAACTGCCCCAGCACTTCCCACATTGCTCAAAGTGGCTAGCTTTCATCCCAACACAGTTTATAGGGCCATACGGTACATAGTTTTCAAGTTACAGACTAAGCTAAGCAAAATGAATCTTTTTTTTTTTACTGTGAAAATGGCACTTTGGGACTGTGAAAGGGTTAGGGTTAGGGTTAGGGTTTTGGCCCTGTTGTCCCAAACTGCCCCAGCACTTCCCACATTGCTCAAAGTGGCTAGCTTTCATCCCAACACAGTTTATAGGGCCATGCGGTACATAGTTTTCAAGTTACAGACTAAGCTAAGCAAAAGTGAACCAGGCCTTTTTACTGTGAAAATGGCACTTTGGGACTGTGAAAGTGACATTTTGGCCCTGTTGTCCCAAACTGCCCCAGCACTTCCCACATTGCTCAAAGTGGCTAGCTTTCATCCCAACACAGTTTATAGGGCCATACGGTACATAGTTTTCAAGTTACAGACTAAGCTAAGCAAAATGAATCTTTTTTTTTTTACTGTGAAAATGGCACTTTGGGACTGTGAAAGGGTTAGGGTTAGGGTTAGGGTTTTGGCCCTGTTGTCCCAAACTGCCCCAGCACTTCCCACATTGCTCAAAGTGGCTAGCTTTCATCCCAACACAGTTTATAGGGCCATACGGTACATAGTTTTCAAGTTACAGACTAAGCTAAGCAAAAGTGAACCAGGCCTTTTTACTGTGAAAATGGCACTTTGGGACTGTGAAAGTGACATTTTGGCCCTGTTGTCCCAAACTGCCCCAGCACTTCCCACATTGCTCAAAGTGGCTAGCTTTCATCCCAACACAGTTTATAGGGCCATACGGTACATAGTTTTCAAGTTACAGACTAAGCTAAGCAAAATTAATCTTTTTTTTTTTACTGTGAAAATGGCACTTTGGGACTGTGAAAGGGTTAGGGTTAGGGTTAGGGTTTTGGCCCTGTTGTCCCAAACTGCCCCAGCACTTCCCACATTGCTCAAAGTGGCTAGCTTTCATCCCAACACAGTTTATAGGGCCATACGGTACATAGTTTTCAAGTTACAGACTAAGCTAAGCAAAAGTGAACCAGGCCTTTTTACTGTGAAAATGGCACTTTGGGACTGTGAAAGTGACATTTTGGCCCTGTTGTCCCAAACTGCCCCAGCACTTCCCACATTGCTCAAAGTGGCTAGCTTTCATCCCAACACAGTTTATAGGGCCATACGGTACATAGTTTTCAAGTTACAGACTAAGCTAAGCAAAATTAATCTTTTTTTTTTTACTGTGAAAATGGCACTTTGGGACTGTGAAAGGGTTGGGGTTAGGGTTAGGGTTTTGGCCCTGTTGTCCCAAACTGCCCCAGCACTTCCCACATTGCTCAAAGTGGCTAGCTTTCATCCCAACACAGTTTATAGGGCCATACGGTACATAGTTTTCAAGTTACAGACTAAGCTAAGCAAAATGAATCTTTTTTTTTTTACTGTGAAAATGGCACTTTGGGACTGTGAAAGGGTTAGGGTTAGGGTTAGGGTTTTGGCCCTGTTGTCCCAAACTGCCCCAGCACTTCCCACATTGCTCAAAGTGGCTAGCTTTCATCCCAACACAGTTTATAGGGCCATACGGTACATAGTTTTCAAGTTACAGACTAAGCTAAGCAAAAGTGAACCAGGCCTTTTTACTGTGAAAATGGCACTTTGGGACTGTGAAAGTGACATTTTGGCCCTGTTGTCCCAAACTGCCCCAGCACTTCCCACATTGCTCAAAGTGGCTAGCTTTCATCCCAACACAGTTTATAGGGCCATACGGTACATAGTTTTCAAGTTACAGACTAAGCTAAGCAAAAGTGAACCAGGCCTTTTTACTGTGAAAATGGCACTTTGGGACTGTGAAAGTGACATTTTGGCCCTGTTGTCCCAAACTGCCCCAGCACTTCCCACATTGCTCAAAGTGGCTAGCTTTCATCCCAACACAGTTTATAGGGCCATACGGTACATAGTTTTCAAGTTACAGACTAAGCTAAGCAAAATGAATCTTTTTTTTTTTACTGTGAAAATGGCACTTTGGGACTGTGAAAGGGTTGGGGTTAGGGTTAGGGTTTTGGCCCTGTTGTCCCAAACTGCCCCAGCACTTCCCACATTGCTCAAAGTGGCTAGCTTTCATCCCAACACAGTTTATAGGGCCATACGGTACATAGTTTTCAAGTTACAGACTAAGCTAAGCAAAATGAATCTTTTTTTTTTACTGTGAAAATGGCACTTTGGGACTGTGAAAGGGTTGGGGTTAGGGTTAGGGTTTTGGCCCTGTTGTCCCAAACTGCCCCAGCACTTCCCACATTGCTCAAAGTGGCTAGCTTTCATCCCAACACAGTTTATAGGGCCATACGGTACATAGTTTTCAAGTTACAGACTAAGCTAAGCAAAAGTGAACCAGGCCTTTTTACTGTGAAAATGGCACTTTGGGACTGTGAAAGTGACATTTTGGCCCTGTTGTCCCAAACTGCCCCAGCACTTCCCACATTGCTCAAAGTGGCTAGCTTTCATCCCAACACAGTTTATAGGGCCATACGGTACATAGTTTTCAAGTTACAGACTAAGCTAAGCAAAATGAATCTTTTTTTTTTTACTGTGAAAATGGCACTTTGGGACTGTGAAAGGGTTGGGGTTAGGGTTAGGGTTTTGGCCCTGTTGTCCCAAACTGCCCCAGCACTTCCCACATTGCTCAAAGTGGCTAGCTTTCATCCCAACACAGTTTATAGGGCCATACGGTACATAGTTTTCAAGTTACAGACTAAGCTAAGCAAAATGAATCTTTTTTTTTTTACTGTGAAAATGGCACTTTGGGACTGTGAAAGGGTTAGGGTTAGGGTTAGGGTTTTGGCCCTGTTGTCCCAAACTGCCCCAGCACTTCCCACATTGCTCAAAGTGGCTAGCTTTCATCCCAACACAGTTTATAGGGCCATACGGTACATAGTTTTCAAGTTACAGACTAAGCTAAGCAAAAGTGAACCAGGCCTTTTTACTGTGAAAATGGCACTTTGGGACTGTGAAAGTGACATTTTGGCCCTGTTGTCCCAAACTGCCCCAGCACTTCCCACATTGCTCAAAGTGGCTAGCTTTCATCCCAACACAGTTTATAGGGCCATACGGTACATAGTTTTCAAGTTACAGACTAAGCTAAGCAAAATGAATCTTTTTTTTTTTACTGTGAAAATGGCACTTTGGGACTGTGAAAGGGTTAGGGTTAGGGTTAGGGTTTTGGCCCTGTTGTCCCAAACTGCCCCAGCACTTCCCACATTGCTCAAAGTGGCTAGCTTTCATCCCAACACAGTTTATAGGGCCATACGGTACATAGTTTTCAAGTTACAGACTAAGCTAAGCAAAAGTGAACCAGGCCTTTTTACTGTGAAAATGGCACTTTGGGACTGTGAAAGTGACATTTTGGCCCTGTTGTCCCAAACTGCCCCAGCACTTCCCACATTGCTCAAAGTGGCTAGCTTTCATCCCAACACAGTTTATAGGGCCATACGGTACATAGTTTTCAAGTTACAGACTAAGCTAAGCAAAATTAATCTTTTTTTTTTTACTGTGAAAATGGCACTTTGGGACTGTGAAAGGGTTAGGGTTAGGGTTAGGGTTTTGGCCCTGTTGTCCCAAACTGCCCCAGCACTTCCCACATTGCTCAAAGTGGCTAGCTTTCATCCCAACACAGTTTATAGGGCCATACGGTACATAGTTTTCAAGTTACAGACTAAGCTAAGCAAAAGTGAACCAGGCCTTTTTACTGTGAAAATGGCACTTTGGGACTGTGAAAGTGACATTTTGGCCCTGTTGTCCCAAACTGCCCCAGCACTTCCCACATTGCTCAAAGTGCCTAGCTTTCATCCCAACACAGTTTATAGGGCCATACGGTACATAGTTTTCAAGTTACAGACTAAGCTAAGCAAAATTAATCTTTTTTTTTTTACTGTGAAAATGGCACTTTGGGACTGTGAAAGGGTTGGGGTTAGGGTTAGGGTTTTGGCCCTGTTGTCCCAAACTGCCCCAGCACTTCCCACATTGCTCAAAGTGGCTAGCTTTCATCCCAACACAGTTTATAGGGCCATACGGTACATAGTTTTCAAGTTACAGACTAAGCTAAGCAAAATGAATCTTTTTTTTTTTACTGTGAAAATGGCACTTTGGGACTGTGAAAGGGTTGGGGTTAGGGTTAGGGTTTTGGCCCTGTTGTCCCAAACTGCCCCAGCACTTCCCACATTGCTCAAAGTGGCTAGCTTTCATCCCAACACAGTTTATAGGGCCATACGGTACATAGTTTTCAAGTTACAGACTAAGCTAAGCAAAATGAATCTTTTTTTTTTACTGTGAAAATGGCACTTTGGGACTGTGAAAGGGTTGGGGTTAGGGTTAGGGTTTTGGCCCTGTTGTCCCAAACTGCCCCAGCACTTCCCACATTGCTCAAAGTGGCTAGCTTTCATCCCAACACAGTTTATAGGGCCATACGGTACATAGTTTTCAAGTTACAGACTAAGCTAAGCAAAAGTGAACCAGGCCTTTTTACTGTGAAAATGGCACTTTGGGACTGTGAAAGTGACATTTTGGCCCTGTTGTCCCAAACTGCCCCAGCACTTCCCACATTGCTCAAAGTGGCTAGCTTTCATCCCAACACAGTTTATAGGGCCATACGGTACATAGTTTTCAAGTTACAGACTAAGCTAAGCAAAATGAATCTTTTTTTTTTTACTGTGAAAATGGCACTTTGGGACTGTGAAAGGGTTGGGGTTAGGGTTAGGGTTTTGGCCCTGTTGTCCCAAACTGCCCCAGCACTTCCCACATTGCTCAAAGTGGCTAGCTTTCATCCCAACACAGTTTATAGGGCCATACGGTACATAGTTTTCAAGTTACAGACTAAGCTAAGCAAAATGAATCTTTTTTTTTTTACTGTGAAAATGGCACTTTGGGACTGTGAAAGGGTTAGGGTTAGGGTTAGGGTTTTGGCCCTGTTGTCCCAAACTGCCCCAGCACTTCCCACATTGCTCAAAGTGGCTAGCTTTCATCCCAACACAGTTTATAGGGCCATACGGTACATAGTTTTCAAGTTACAGACTAAGCTAAGCAAAAGTGAACCAGGCCTTTTTACTGTGAAAATGGCACTTTGGGACTGTGAAAGTGACATTTTGGCCCTGTTGTCCCAAACTGCCCCAGCACTTCCCACATTGCTCAAAGTGGCTAGCTTTCATCCCAACACAGTTTATAGGGCCATACGGTACATAGTTTTCAAGTTACAGACTAAGCTAAGCAAAATGAATCTTTTTTTTTTTACTGTGAAAATGGCACTTTGGGACTGTGAAAGGGTTAGGGTTAGGGTTAGGGTTTTGGCCCTGTTGTCCCAAACTGCCCCAGCACTTCCCACATTGCTCAAAGTGGCTAGCTTTCATCCCAACACAGTTTATAGGGCCATACGGTACATAGTTTTCAAGTTACAGACTAAGCTAAGCAAAAGTGAACCAGGCCTTTTTACTGTGAAAATGGCACTTTGGGACTGTGAAAGTGACATTTTGGCCCTGTTGTCCCAAACTGCCCCAGCACTTCCCACATTGCTCAAAGTGGCTAGCTTTCATCCCAACACAGTTTATAGGGCCATACGGTACATAGTTTTCAAGTTACAGACTAAGCTAAGCAAAATTAATCTTTTTTTTTTTACTGTGAAAATGGCACTTTGGGACTGTGAAAGGGTTAGGGTTAGGGTTAGGGTTTTGGCCCTGTTGTCCCAAACTGCCCCAGCACTTCCCACATTGCTCAAAGTGGCTAGCTTTCATCCCAACACAGTTTATAGGGCCATACGGTACATAGTTTTCAAGTTACAGACTAAGCTAAGCAAAAGTGAACCAGGCCTTTTTACTGTGAAAATGGCACTTTGGGACTGTGAAAGTGACATTTTGGCCCTGTTGTCCCAAACTGCCCCAGCACTTCCCACATTGCTCAAAGTGGCTAGCTTTCATCCCAACACAGTTTATAGGGCCATACGGTACATAGTTTTCAAGTTACAGACTAAGCTAAGCAAAATTAATCTTTTTTTTTTTACTGTGAAAATGGCACTTTGGGACTGTGAAAGGGTTGGGGTTAGGGTTAGGGTTTTGGCCCTGTTGTCCCAAACTGCCCCAGCACTTCCCACATTGCTCAAAGTGGCTAGCTTTCATCCCAACACAGTTTATAGGGCCATACGGTACATAGTTTTCAAGTTACAGACTAAGCTAAGCAAAATGAATCTTTTTTTTTTTACTGTGAAAATGGCACTTTGGGACTGTGAAAGGGTTAGGGTTAGGGTTAGGGTTTTGGCCCTGTTGTCCCAAACTGCCCCAGCACTTCCCACATTGCTCAAAGTGGCTAGCTTTCATCCCAACACAGTTTATAGGGCCATACGGTACATAGTTTTCAAGTTACAGACTAAGCTAAGCAAAAGTGAACCAGGCCTTTTTACTGTGAAAATGGCACTTTGGGACTGTGAAAGTGACATTTTGGCCCTGTTGTCCCAAACTGCCCCAGCACTTCCCACATTGCTCAAAGTGGCTAGCTTTCATCCCAACACAGTTTATAGGGCCATACGGTACATAGTTTTCAAGTTACAGACTAAGCTAAGCAAAAGTGAACCAGGCCTTTTTACTGTGAAAACGGCACTTTGGGACTGTGAAAGTGACATTTTGGCCCTGTTGTCCCAAACTGCCCCAGCACTTCCCACATTGCTCAAAGTGGCTAGCTTTCATCCCAACACAGTTTATAGGGCCATACGGTACATAGTTTTCAAGTTACAGACTAAGCTAAGCAAAAGTGAACCAGGCCTTTTTACTGTGAAAATGGCACTTTGGGACTGTGAAAGTGACATTTTGGCCCTGTTGTCCCAAACTGCCCCAGCACTTCCCACATTGCTCAAAGTGGCTAGCTTTCATCCCAACACAGTTTATAGGGCCATACGGTACATAGTTTTCAAGTTACAGACTAAGCTAAGCAAAATGAATCTTTTTTTTTTTACTGTGAAAATGGCACTTTGGGACTGTGAAAGGGTTAGGGTTAGGGTTAGGGTTTTGGCCCTGTTGTCCCAAACTGCCCCAGCACTTCCCACATTGCTCAAAGTGGCTAGCTTTCATCCCAACACAGTTTATAGGGCCATACGGTACATAGTTTTCAAGTTACAGACTAAGCTAAGCAAAAGTGAACCAGGCCTTTTTACTGTGAAAATGGCACTTTGGGACTGTGAAAGTGACATTTTGGCCCTGTTGTCCCAAACTGCCCCAGCACTTCCCACATTGCTCAAAGTGGCTAGCGTTCATCCCAACACAGTTTATAGGGCCATACGGTACATAGTTTTCAAGTTACAGACTAAGCTAAGCAAAATGAATCTTTTTTTTTTTACTGTGAAAATGGCACTTTGGGACTGTGAAAGGGTTGGGGTTAGGGTTAGGGTTTTGGCCCTGTTGTCCCAAACTGCCCCAGCACTTCCCACATTGCTCAAAGTGGCTAGCTTTCATCCCAACACAGTTTATAGGGCCATACGGTACATAGTTTTCAAGTTACAGACTAAGCTAAGCAAAATGAATCTTTTTTTTTTTACTGTGAAAATGGCACTTTGGGACTGTGAAAGGGTTAGGGTTAGGGTTAGGGTTTTGGCCCTGTTGTCCCAAACTGCCCCAGCACTTCCCACATTGCTCAAAGTGGCTAGCTTTCATCCCAACACAGTTTATAGGGCCATACGGTACATAGTTTTCAAGTTACAGACTAAGCTAAGCAAAAGTGAACCAGGCCTTTTTACTGTGAAAATGGCACTTTGGGACTGTGAAAGTGACATTTTGGCCCTGTTGTCCCAAACTGCCCCAGCACTTCCCACATTGCTCAAAGTGGCTAGCTTTCATCCCAACACAGTTTATAGGGCCATACGGTACATAGTTTTCAAGTTACAGACTAAGCTAAGCAAAATGAATCTTTTTTTTTTTACTGTGAAAATGGCACTTTGGGACTGTGAAAGGGTTAGGGTTAGGGTTAGGGTTTTGGCCCTGTTGTCCCAAACTGCCCCAGCACTTCCCACATTGCTCAAAGTGGCTAGCTTTCATCCCAACACAGTTTATAGGGCCATACGGTACATAGTTTTCAAGTTACAGACTAAGCTAAGCAAAAGTGAACCAGGCCTTTTTACTGTGAAAATGGCACTTTGGGACTGTGAAAGTGACATTTTGGCCCTGTTGTCCCAAACTGCCCCAGCACTTCCCACATTGCTCAAAGTGGCTAGCTTTCATCCCAACACAGTTTATAGGGCCATACGGTACATAGTTTTCAAGTTACAGACTAAGCTAAGCAAAATGAATCTTTTTTTTTTTACTGTGAAAATGGCACTTTGGGACTGTGAAAGGGTTAGGGTTAGGGTTAGGGTTTTGGCCCTGTTGTCCCAAACTGCCCCAGCACTTCCCACATTGCTCAAAGTGGCTAGCTTTCATCCCAACACAGTTTATAGGGCCATACGGTACATAGTTTTCAAGTTACAGACTAAGCTAAGCAAAATTAATCTTTTTTTTTTTACTGTGAAAATGGCACTTTGGGACTGTGAAAGGGTTGGGGTTAGGGTTAGGGTTTTGGCCCTGTTGTCCCAAACTGCCCCAGCACTTCCCACATTGCTCAAAGTGGCTAGCTTTCATCCCAACACAGTTTATAGGGCCATACGGTACATAGTTTTCAAGTTACAGACTAAGCTAAGCAAAATGAATCTTTTTTTTTTTACTGTGAAAATGGCACTTTGGGACTGTGAAAGGGTTAGGGTTAGGGTTAGGGTTTTGGCCCTGTTGTCCCAAACTGCCCCAGCACTTCCCACATTGCTCAAAGTGGCTAGCTTTCATCCCAACACAGTTTATAGGGCCATACGGTACATAGTTTTCAAGTTACAGACTAAGCTAAGCAAAATTAATCTTTTTTTTTTTACTGTGAAAATGGCACTTTGGGACTGTGAAAGGGTTGGGGTTAGGGTTAGGGTTTTGGCCCTGTTGTCCCAAACTGCCCCAGCACTTCCCACATTGCTCAAAGTGGCTAGCTTTCATCCCAACACAGTTTATAGGGCCATACGGTACATAGTTTTCAAGTTACAGACTAAGCTAAGCAAAATGAATCTTTTTTTTTTTACTGTGAAAATGGCACTTTGGGACTGTGAAAGGGTTAGGGTTAGGGTTAGGGTTTTGGCCCTGTTGTCCCAAACTGCCCCAGCACTTCCCACATTGCTCAAAGTGGCTAGCTTTCATCCCAACACAGTTTATAGGGCCATACGGTACATAGTTTTCAAGTTACAGACTAAGCTAAGCAAAAGTGAACCAGGCCTTTTTACTGTGAAAATGGCACTTTGGGACTGTGAAAGTGACATTTTGGCCCTGTTGTCCCAAACTGCCCCAGCACTTCCCACATTGCTCAAAGTGGCTAGCTTTCATCCCAACACAGTTTATAGGGCCATACGGTACATAGTTTTCAAGTTACAGACTAAGCTAAGCAAAATGAATCTTTTTTTTTTTACTGTGAAAATGGCACTTTGGGACTGTGAAAGGGTTAGGGTTAGGGTTAGGGTTTTGGCCCTGTTGTCCCAAACTGCCCCAGCACTTCCCACATTGCTCAAAGTGGCTAGCTTTCATCCCAACACAGTTTATAGGGCCATACGGTACATAGTTTTCAAGTTACAGACTAAGCTAAGCAAAATGAATCTTTTTTTTTTTACTGTGAAAATGGCACTTTGGGACTGTGAAAGGGTTAGGGTTAGGGTTAGGGTTTTGGCCCTGTTGTCCCAAACTGCCCCAGCACTTCCCACATTGCTCAAAGTGGCTAGCTTTCATCCCAACACAGTTTATAGGGCCATACGGTACATAGTTTTCAAGTTACAGACTAAGCTAAGCAAAATTAATCTTTTTTTTTTTACTGTGAAAATGGCACTTTGGGACTGTGAAAGGGTTGGGGTTAGGGTTAGGGTTTTGGCCCTGTTGTCCCAAACTGCCCCAGCACTTCCCACATTGCTCAAAGTGGCTAGCTTTCATCCCAACACAGTTTATAGGGCCATACGGTACATAGTTTTCAAGTTACAGACTAAGCTAAGCAAAATGAATCTTTTTTTTTTTACTGTGAAAATGGCACTTTGGGACTGTGAAAGGGTTAGGGTTAGGGTTAGGGTTTTGGCCCTGTTGTCCCAAACTGCCCCAGCACTTCCCACATTGCTCAAAGTGGCTAGCTTTCATCCCAACACAGTTTATAGGGCCATACGGTACATAGTTTTCAAGTTACAGACTAAGCTAAGCAAAAGTGAACCAGGCCTTTTTACTGTGAAAATGGCACTTTGGGACTGTGAAAGTGACATTTTGGCCCTGTTGTCCCAAACTGCCCCAGCACTTCCCACATTGCTCAAAGTGGCTAGCTTTCATCCCAACACAGTTTATAGGGCCATACGGTACATAGTTTTCAAGTTACAGACTAAGCTAAGCAAAATGAATCTTTTTTTTTTTACTGTGAAAATGGCACTTTGGGACTGTGAAAGGGTTAGGGTTAGGGTTAGGGTTTTGGCCCTGTTGTCCCAAACTGCCCCAGCACTTCCCACATTGCTCAAAGTGGCTAGCTTTCATCCCAACACAGTTTATAGGGCCATACGGTACATAGTTTTCAAGTTACAGACTAAGCTAAGCAAAAGTGAACCAGGCCTTTTTACTGTGAAAACGGCACTTTGGGACTGTGAAAGTGACATTTTGGCCCTGTTGTCCCAAACTGCCCCAGCACTTCCCACATTGCTCAAAGTGGCTAGCTTTCATCCCAACACAGTTTATAGGGCCATACGGTACATAGTTTTCAAGTTACAGACTAAGCTAAGCAAAATGAATCTTTTTTTTTTTACTGTGAAAATGGCACTTTGGGACTGTGAAAGGGTTAGGGTTAGGGTTAGGGTTTTGGCCCTGTTGTCCCAAACTGCCCCAGCACTTCCCACATTGCTCAAAGTGGCTAGCTTTCATCCCAACACAGTTTATAGGGCCATACGGTACATAGTTTTCAAGTTACAGACTAAGCTAAGCAAAATGAATCTTTTTTTTTTTACTGTGAAAATGGCACTTTGGGACTGTGAAAGGGTTAGGGTTAGGGTTAGGGTTTTGGCCCTGTTGTCCCAAACTGCCCCAGCACTTCCCACATTGCTCAAAGTGGCTAGCTTTCATCCCAACACAGTTTATAGGGCCATACGGTACATAGTTTTCAAGTTACAGACTAAGCTAAGCAAAAGTGAACCAGGCCTTTTTACTGTGAAAACGGCACTTTGGGACTGTGAAAGTGACATTTTGGCCCTGTTGTCCCAAACTGCCCCAGCACTTCCCACATTGCTCAAAGTGGCTAGCTTTCATCCCAACACAGTTTATAGGGCCATACGGTACATAGTTTTCAAGTTACAGACTAAGCTAAGCAAAAGTGAACCAGGCCTTTTTACTGTGAAAATGGCACTTTGGGACTGTGAAAGTGACATTTTGGCCCTGTTGTCCCAAACTGCCCCAGCACTTCCCACATTGCTCAAAGTGGCTAGCTTTCATCCCAACACAGTTTATAGGGCCATACGGTACATAGTTTTCAAGTTACAGACTAAGCTAAGCAAAATTAATCTTTTTTTTTTTACTGTGAAAATGGCACTTTGGGACTGTGAAAGGGTTAGGGTTAGGGTTAGGGTTTTGGCCCTGTTGTCCCAAACTGCCCCAGCACTTCCCACATTGCTCAAAGTGGCTAGCTTTCATCCCAACACAGTTTATAGGGCCATACGGTACATAGTTTTCAAGTTACAGACTAAGCTAAGCAAAAGTGAACCAGGCCTTTTTACTGTGAAAACGGCACTTTGGGACTGTGAAAGTGACATTTTGGCCCTGTTGTCCCAAACTGCCCCAGCACTTCCCACATTGCTCAAAGTGGCTAGCTTTCATCCCAACACAGTTTATAGGGCCATACGGTACATAGTTTTCAAGTTACAGACTAAGCTAAGCAAAAGTGAACCAGGCCTTTTTACTGTGAAAATGGCACTTTGGGACTGTGAAAGTGACATTTTGGCCCTGTTGTCCCAAACTGCCCCAGCACTTCCCACATTGCTCAAAGTGGCTAGCTTTCATCCCAACACAGTTTATAGGGCCATACGGTACATAGTTTTCAAGTTACAGACTAAGCTAAGCAAAAGTGAACCAGGCCTTTTTACTGTGAAAACGGCACTTTGGGACTGTGAAAGTGACATTTTGGCCCTGTTGTCCCAAACTGCCCCAGCACTTCCCACATTGCTCAAAGTGGCTAGCTTTCATCCCAACACAGTTTATAGGGCCATACGGTACATAGTTTTCAAGTTACAGACTAAGCTAAGCAAAAGTGAACCAGGCCTTTTTACTGTGAAAATGGCACTTTGGGACAGTGAAAGTGACATTTTGGCCCTGTTGTCCCAAACTGCCCCAGCACTTCCCACATTGCTCAAAGTGGCTAGCTTTCATCCCAACACAGTTTATAGGGCCATACGGTACATAGTTTTCAAGTTACAGACTAAGCTAAGCAAAATGAATCTTTTTTTTTTTACTGTGAAAATGGCACTTTGGGACTGTGAAAGGGTTAGGGTTAGGGTTAGGGTTTTGGCCCTGTTGTCCCAAACTGCCCCAGCACTTCCCACATTGCTCAAAGTGGCTAGCTTTCATCCCAACACAGTTTATAGGGCCATACGGTACATAGTTTTCAAGTTACAGACTAAGCTAAGCAAAAGTGAACCAGGCCTTTTTACTGTGAAAATGGCACTTTGGGACTGTGAAAGTGACATTTTGGCCCTGTTGTCCCAAACTGCCCCAGCACTTCCCACATTGCTCAAAGTGGCTAGCTTTCATCCCAACACAGTTTATAGGGCCATACGGTACATAGTTTTCAAGTTACAGACTAAGCTAAGCAAAATGAATCTTTTTTTTTTACTGTGAAAATGGCACTTTGGGACTGTGAAAGGGTTAGGGTTAGGGTTAGGATTTTGGCCCTGTTGTCCCAAACTGCCCCAGCACTTCACACATTGCTCAAAGTGGCTAGCTTTCATCCCAACACAGTTTATAGGGCCATACGGTACATAGTTTTCAAGTTACAGACTAAGCTAAGCAAAAGTGAACCAGGCCTTTTTACTGTGAAAACGGCACTTTGGGACTGTGAAAGTGACATTTTGGCCCTGTTGTCCCAAACTGCCCCAGCACTTCCCACATTGCTCAAAGTGGCTAGCTTTCATCCCAACACAGTTTATAGGGCCATACGGTACATAGTTTTCAAGTTACAGACTAAGCTAAGCAAAAGTGAACCAGGCCTTTTTACTGTGAAAATGGCACTTTGGGACTGTGAAAGTGACATTTTGGCCCTGTTGTCCCAAACTGCCCCAGCACTTCCCACATTGCTCAAAGTGGCTAGCTTTCATCCCAACACAGTTTATAGGGCCATACGGTACATAGTTTTCAAGTTACAGACTAAGCTAAGCAAAATGAATCTTTTTTTTTTTACTGTGAAAATGGCACTTTGGGACTGTGAAAGGGTTAGGGTTAGGGTTAGGGTTTTGGCCCTGTTGTCCCAAACTGCCCCAGCACTTCCCACATTGCTCAAAGTGGCTAGCTTTCATCCCAACACAGTTTATAGGGCCATACGGTACATAGTTTTCAAGTTACAGACTAAGCTAAGCAAAAGTGAACCAGGCCTTTTTACTGTGAAAATGGCACTTTGGGACTGTGAAAGTGACATTTTGGCCCTGTTGTCCCAAACTGCCCCAGCACTTCCCACATTGCTCAAAGTGGCTAGCTTTCATCCCAACACAGTTTATAGGGCCATACGGTACATAGTTTTCAAGTTACAGACTAAGCTAAGCAAAAGTGAACCAGGCCTTTTTACTGTGAAAATGGCACTTTGGGACTGTGAAAGTGACATTTTGGCCCTGTTGTCCCAAACTGCCCCAGCACTTCCCACATTGCTCAAAGTGGCTAGCTTTCATCCCAACACAGTTTATAGGGCCATACGGTACATAGTTTTCAAGTTACAGACTAAGCTAAGCAAAAGTGAACCAGGCCTTTTTACTGTGAAAACGGCACTTTGGGACTGTGAAAGTGACATTTTGGCCCTGTTGTCCCAAACTGCCCCAGCACTTCCCACATTGCTCAAAGTGGCTAGCTTTCATCCCAACACAGTTTATAGGGCCATACGGTACATAGTTTTCAAGTTACAGACTAAGCTAAGCAAAAGTGAACCAGGCCTTTTTACTGTGAAAATGGCACTTTGGGACTGTGAAAGTGACATTTTGGCCCTGTTGTCCCAAACTGCCCCAGCACTTCCCACATTGCTCAAAGTGGCTAGCTTTCATCCCAACACAGTTTATAGGGCCATACGGTACATAGTTTTCAAGTTACAGACTAAGCTAAGCAAAATGAATCTTTTTTTTTTTACTGTGAAAATGGCACTTTGGGACTGTGAAAGGGTTAGGGTTAGGGTTAGGATTTTGGCCCTGTTGTCCCAAACTGCCCCAGCACTTCACACATTGCTCAAAGTGGCTAGCTTTCATCCCAACACAGTTTATAGGGCCATACGGTACATAGTTTTCAAGTTACAGACTAAGCTAAGCAAAAGTGAACCAGGCCTTTTTACTGTGAAAACGGCACTTTGGGACTGTGAAAGTGACATTTTGGCCCTGTTGTCCCAAACTGCCCCAGCACTTCCCACATTGCTCAAAGTGGCTAGCTTTCATCCCAACACAGTTTATAGGGCCATACGGTACATAGTTTTCAAGTTACAGACTAAGCTAAGCAAAATGAATCTTTTTTTTTTTACTGTGAAAATGGCACTTTGGGACTGTGAAAGGGTTAGGGTTAGGGTTAGGGTTTTGGCCCTGTTGTCCCAAACTGCCCCAGCACTTCCCACATTGCTCAAAGTGGCTAGCTTTCATCCCAACACAGTTTATAGGGCCATACGGTACATAGTTTTCAAGTTACAGACTAAGCTAAGCAAAAGTGAACCAGGCCTTTTTACTGTGAAAATGGCACTTTGGGACTGTGAAAGTGACATTTTGGCCCTGTTGTCCCAAACTGCCCCAGCACTTCCCACATTGCTCAAAGTGGCTAGCTTTCATCCCAACACAGTTTATAGGGCCATACGGTACATAGTTTTCAAGTTACAGACTAAGCTAAGCAAAAGTGAACCAGGCCTTTTTACTGTGAAAATGGCACTTTGGGACTGTGAAAGTGACATTTTGGCCCTGTTGTCCCAAACTGCCCCAGCACTTCCCACATTGCTCAAAGTGGCTAGCTTTCATCCCAACACAGTTTATAGGGCCATACGGTACATAGTTTTCAAGTTACAGACTAAGCTAAGCAAAAGTGAACCAGGCCTTTTTACTGTGAAAACGGCACTTTGGGACTGTGAAAGTGACATTTTGGCCCTGTTGTCCCAAACTGCCCCAGCACTTCCCACATTGCTCAAAGTGGCTAGCTTTCATCCCAACACAGTTTATAGGGCCATACGGTACATAGTTTTCAAGTTACAGACTAAGCTAAGCAAAAGTGAACCAGGCCTTTTTACTGTGAAAATGGCACTTTGGGACTGTGAAAGTGACATTTTGGCCCTGTTGTCCCAAACTGCCCCAGCACTTCCCACATTGCTCAAAGTGGCTAGCTTTCATCCCAACACAGTTTATAGGGCCATACGGTACATAGTTTTCAAGTTACAGACTAAGCTAAGCAAAATGAATCTTTTTTTTTTTTTACTGTGAAAATGGCACTTTGGGACTGTGAAAGGGTTAGGGTTAGGGTTAGGGTTTTGGCCCTGTTGTCCCAAACTGCCCCAGCACTTCCCACATTGCTCAAAGTGGCTAGCTTTCATCCCAACACAGTTTATAGGGCCATACGGTACATAGTTTTCAAGTTACAGACTAAGCTAAGCAAAAGTGAACCAGGCCTTTTTACTGTGAAAATGGCACTTTGGGACTGTGAAAGTGACATTTTGGCCCTGTTGTCCCAAACTGCCCCAGCACTTCCCACATTGCTCAAAGTGGCTAGCTTTCATCCCAACACAGTTTTTAGGGCCATACGGTACATAGTTTTCAATTTACAGACTAAGCTAAGCAAAAGTGAACCAGGCCTTTTTACTGTGAAAATGGCACTTTGGGACTGTGAAAGTGACATTTTGGCCCTGTTGTCCCAAACTGCCCCAGCACTTCCCACATTGCTCAAAGTGGCTAGCTTTCATCCCAACACAGTTTATAGGGCCATACGGTACATAGTTTTCAAGTTACAGACTAAGCTAAGCAAAAGTGAACCAGGCCTTTTTACTGTGAAAATGGCACTTTGGGACTGTGAAAGTGACATTTTGGCCCTGTTGTCCCAAACTGCCCCAGCACTTCCCACATTGCTCAAAGTGGCTAGCTTTCATCCCAACACAGTTTATAGGGCCATACGGTACATAGTTTTCAAGTTACAGACTAAGCTAAGCAAAATGAATCTTTTTTTTTTACTGTGAAAATGGCACTTTGGGACTGTGAAAGGGTTAGGGTTAGGGTTAGGGTTTTGGCCCTGTTGTCCCAAACTGCCCCAGCACTTCCCACATTGCTCAAAGTGGCTAGCTTTCATCCCAACACAGTTTTTAGGGCCATACGGTACATAGTTTTCAATTTACAGACTAAGCTAAGCAAAAGTGAACCAGGCCTTTTTACTGTGAAAATGGCACTTTGGGACTGTGAAAGTGACATTTTGGCCCTGTTGTCCCAAACTGCCCCAGCACTTCCCACATTGCTCAAAGTGGCTAGCTTTCATCCCAACACAGTTTATAGGGCCATACGGTACATAGTTTTCAAGTTACAGACTAAGCTAAGCAAAAGTGAACCAGGCCTTTTTACTGTGAAAATGGCACTTTGGGACTGTGAAAGTGACATTTTGGCCCTGTTGTCCCAAACTGCCCCAGCACTTCCCACATTGCTCAAAGTGGCTAGCTTTCATCCCAACACAGTTTATAGGGCCATACGGTACATAGTTTTCAAGTTACAGACTAAGCTAAGCAAAAGTGAACCAGGCCTTTTTACTGTGAAAATGGCACTTTGGGACTGTGAAAGTGACATTTTGGCCCTGTTGTCCCAAACTGCCCCAGCACTTCCCACATTGCTCAAAGTGGCTAGCTTTCATCCCAACACAGTTTATAGGGCCATACTGTACATAGTTTTCAAGTTACAGACTAAGCTAAGCAAAATGAATCTTTTTTTTTTTACTGTGAAAATGGCACTTTGGGACTGTGAAAGGGTTAGGGTTAGGGTTAGGGTTTTGGCCCTGTTGTCCCAAACTGCCCAGCACTTCCCACATTGCTCAAAGTGGCTAGCTTTCATCCCAACACAGTTTATAGGGCCATACGGTACATAGTTTTCAAGTTACAGACTAAGCTAAGCAAAAGTGAACCAGGCCTTTTTACTGTGAAAACGGCACTTTGGGACTGTGAAAGTGACATTTTGGCCCTGTTGTCCCAAACTGCCCCAGCACTTCCCACATTGCTCAAAGTGGCTAGCTTTCATCCCAACACAGTTTATAGGGCCATACGGTACATAGTTTTCAAGTTACAGACTAAGCTAAGCAAAAGTGAACCAGGCCTTTTTACTGTGAAAATGGCACTTTGGGACTGTGAAAGTGACATTTTGGCCCTGTTGTCCCAAACTGCCCCAGCACTTCCCACATTGCTCAAAGTGGCTAGCTTTCATCCCAACACAGTTTATAGGGCCATACGGTACATAGTTTTCAAGTTACAGACTAAGCTAAGCAAAAGTGAACCAGGCCTTTTTACTGTGAAAATGGCACTTTGGGACTGTGAAAGTGACATTTTGGCCCTGTTGTCCCAAACTGCCCCAGCACTTCCCACATTGCTCAAAGTGGCTAGCTTTCATCCCAACACAGTTTATAGGGCCATACGGTACATAGTTTTCAAGTTACAGACTAAGCTAAGCAAAAGTGAACCAGGCCTTTTTACTGTGAAAATGGCACTTTGGGACTGTGAAAGTGACACTTTGGCCCTGTTGTCCCAAACTGCCCCAGCACTTCCCACATTGCTCAAAGTGGCTAGCTTTCATCCCAACACAGTTTATAGGGCCATACGGTACATAGTTTTCAAGTTACAGACTAAGCTAAGCAAAAGTGAACCAGGCCTTTTTACTGTGAAAATGGCACTTTGGGACTGTGAAAGTGACATTTTGGCCCTGTTGTCCCAAACTGCCCCAGCACTTCCCACATTGCTCAAAGTGGCTAGCTTTCATCCCAACACAGTTTATAGGGCCATACGGTACATAGTTTTCAAGTTACAGACTAAGCTAAGCAAAAGTGAACCAGGCCTTTTTACTGTGAAAATGGCACTTTGGGACTGTGAAAGTGACATTTTGGCCCTGTTGTCCCAAACTGCCCCAGCACTTCCCACATTGCTCAAAGTGGCTAGCTTTCATCCCAACACAGTTTATAGGGCCATACGGTACATAGTTTTCAAGTTACAGACTAAGCTAAGCAAAATTAATCTTTTTTTTTTTACTGTGAAAATGGCACTTTGGGACTGTGAAAGGGTTAGGGTTAGGGTTTTGGCCCTGTTGTCCCAAACTGCCCCAGCACTTCCCACATTGCTCAAAGTGGCTAGCTTTCATCCCAACACAGTTTTTAGGGCCATACGGTACATAGTTTTCAAGTTACAGACTAAGCTAAGCAAAAGTGAACCAGGCCTTTTTACTGTGAAAATGGCACTTTGGGACTGTGAAAGTGACATTTTGGCCCTGTTGTCCCAAACTGCCCCAGCACTTCCCACATTGCTCAAAGTGGCTAGCTTTCATCCCAACACAGTTTATAGGGCCATACGGTACATAGTTTTCAAGTTACAGACTAAGCTAAGCAAAAGTGAACCAGGCCTTTTTACTGTGAAAATGGCACTTTGGGACTGTGAAAGTGACATTTTGGCCCTGTTGTCCCAAACTGCCCCAGCACTTCCCACATTGCTCAAAGTGGCTAGCTTTCATCCCAACACAGTTTATAGGGCCATACGGTACATAGTTTTCAAGTTACAGACTAAGCTAAGCAAAAGTGAACCAGGCCTTTTTACTGTGAAAATGGCACTTTGGGACTGTGAAAGTGACATTTTGGCCCTGTTGTCCCAAACTGCCCCAGCACTTCCCACATTGCTCAAAGTGGCTAGCTTTCATCCCAACACAGTTTATAGGGCCATACGGTACATAGTTTTCAAGTTACAGACTAAGCTAAGCAAAATGAATCTTTTTTTTTTTACTGTGAAAATGGCACTTTGGGACTGTGAAAGGGTTAGGGTTAGGGTTGGGGTTTTGGCCCTGTTGTCCCAAACTGCCCCAGCACTTCCCACATTGCTCAAAGTGGCTAGCTTTCATCCCAACACAGTTTATAGGGCCATACAGTACATAGTTTTCAAGTTACAGACTAAGCTAAGCAAAAGTGAACCAGGCCTTTTTACTGTGAAAATGGCACTTTGGGACTGTGAAAGTGACATTTTGGCCCTGTTGTCCCAAACTGCCCCAGCACTTCCCACATTGCTCAAAGTGGCTAGCTTTCATCCCAACACAGTTTATAGGGCCATACTGTACATAGTTTTCAAGTTACAGACTAAGCTAAGCAAAATTAATCTTTTTTTTTTTACTGTGAAAATGGCACTTTGGGACTGTGAAAGGGTTAGGGTTAGGGTTAGGGTTTTGGCCCTGTTGTCCCAAACTGCCCCAGCACTTCCCACATTGCTCAAAGTGGCTAGCTTTCATCCCAACACAGTTTATAGGGCCATACGGTACATAGTTTTCAAGTTACAGACTAAGCTAAGCAAAAGTGAACCAGGCCTTTTTACTGTGAAAACGGCACTTTGGGACTGTGAAAGTGACATTTTGGCCCTGTTGTCCCAAACTGCCCCAGCACTTCCCACATTGCTCAAAGTGGCTAGCTTTCATCCCAACACAGTTTATAGGGCCATACGGTACATAGTTTTCAAGTTACAGACTAAGCTAAGCAAAAGTGAACCAGGCCTTTTTACTGTGAAAATGGCACTTTGGGACTGTGAAAGTGACATTTTGGCCCTGTTGTCCCAAACTGCCCCAGCACTTCCCACATTGCTCAAAGTGGCTAGCTTTCATCCCAACACAGTTTATAGGGCCATACGGTACATAGTTTTCAAGTTACAGACTAAGCTAAGCAAAAGTGAACCAGGCCTTTTTACTGTGAAAATGGCACTTTGGGACTGTGAAAGTGACATTTTGGCCCTGTTGTCCCAAACTGCCCCAGCACTTCCCACATTGCTCAAAGTGGCTAGCTTTCATCCCAACACAGTTTATAGGGCCATACGGTACATAGTTTTCAAGTTACAGACTAAGCTAAGCAAAAGTGAACCAGGCCTTTTTACTGTGAAAATGGCACTTTGGGACTGTGAAAGTGACATTTTGGCCCTGTTGTCCCAAACTGCCCCAGCACTTCCCACATTGCTCAAAGTGGCTAGCTTTCATCCCAACACAGTTTATAGGGCCATACGGTACATAGTTTTCAAGTTACAGACTAAGCTAAGCAAAATGAATCTTTTTTTTTTTACTGTGAAAATGGCACTTTGGGACTGTGAAAGGGTTAGGGTTAGGGTTAGGGTTTTGGCCCTGTTGTCCCAAACTGCCCCAGCACTTCCCACATTGCTCAAAGTGGCTAGCTTTCATCCCAACACAGTTTATAGGGCCATACAGTACATAGTTTTCAAGTTACAGACTAAGCTAAGCAAAAGTGAACCAGGCCTTTTTACTGTGAAAATGGCACTTTGGGACTG
The DNA here is from genome assembly GCF_963924005.1 of Protomyctophum bolini. NCBI lineage: Eukaryota > Metazoa > Chordata > Actinopteri > Myctophiformes > Myctophidae > Protomyctophum > Protomyctophum bolini. Next base: position 60,358 of record NW_027665829.1, read on the forward strand.
TGAAAGTGACATTTTGGCCCTGTTGTCCCAAACTGCCCCAGCACTTCCCACATTGCTCAAAGTGGCTAGCTTTCATCCCAACACAGTTTATAGGGCCATACTGTACATAGTTTTCAAGTTACAGACTAAGCTAAGCAAAATGAATCTTTTTTTTTTTACTGTGAAAATGGCACTTTGGGACTGTGAAAGGGTTAGGGTTAGGGTTAGGGTTTTGGCCCTGTTGTCCCAAACTGCCCCAGCACTTCCCACATTGCTCAAAGTGGCTAGCTTTCATCCCAACACAGTTTATAGGGCCATACGGTACATAGTTTTCAAGTTACAGACTAAGCTAAGCAAAAGTGAACCAGGCCTTTTTACTGTGAAAACGGCACTTTGGGACTGTGAAAGTGACATTTTGGCCCTGTTGTCCCAAACTGCCCCAGCACTTCCCACATTGCTCAAAGTGGCTAGCTTTCATCCCAACACAGTTTATAGGGCCATACGGTACATAGTTTTCAAGTTACAGACTAAGCTAAGCAAAAGTGAACCAGGCCTTTTTACTGTGAAAATGGCACTTTGGGACTGTGAAAGTGACATTTTGGCCCTGTTGTCCCAAACTGCCCCAGCACTTCCCACATTGCTCAAAGTGGCTAGCTTTCATCCCAACACAGTTTATAGGGCCATACGGTACATAGTTTTCAAGTTACAGACTAAGCTAAGCAAAAGTGAACCAGGCCTTTTTACTGTGAAAATGGCACTTTGGGACTGTGAAAGTGACATTTTGGCCCTGTTGTCCCAAACTGCCCCAGCACTTCCCACATTGCTCAAAGTGGCTAGCTTTCATCCCAACACAGTTTATAGGGCCATACGGTACATAGTTTTCAAGTTACAGACTAAGCTAAGCAAAAGTGAACCAGGCCTTTTTACTGTGAAAATGGCACTTTGGGACTGTGAAAGTGACATTTTGGCCCTGTTGTCCCAGACTGCCCCAGCACTTCCCACATTGCTCAAAGTGGCTAGCTTTCATCCCAACACAGTTTATAGGGCCATACGGTACATAGTTTTCAAGTTACAGACTAAGCTAAGCAAAATGAATCTTTTTTTTTTTACTGTGAAAATGGCACTTTGGGACTGTGAAAGGGTTAGGGTTAGGGTTAGGGTTTTGGCCCTGTTGTCCCAAACTGCCCCAGCACTTCCCACATTGCTCAAAGTGGCTAGCTTTCATCCCAACACAGTTTATAGGGCCATACCGTACATAGTTTTCAAGTTACAGACTAAGCTAAGCAAAAGTGAACCAGGCCTTTTTACTGTGAAAATGGCACTTTGGGACTGTGAAAGTGACATTTTGGCCCTGTTGTCCCAAACTGCCCCAGCACTTCCCACATTGCTCAAAGTGGCTAGCTTTCATCCCAACACAGTTTATAGGGCCATACGGTACATAGTTTTCAAGTTACAGACTAAGCTAAGCAAAATTAATCTTTTTTTTTTTACTGTGAAAATGGCACTTTGGGACTGTGAAAGGGTTAGGGTTAGGGTTTTGGCCCTGTTGTCCCAAACTGCCCCAGCACTTCCCACATTGCTCAAAGTGGCTAGCTTTCATCCCAACACAGTTTTTAGGGCCATACGGTACATAGTTTTCAAGTTACAGACTAAGCTAAGCAAAAGTGAACCAGGCCTTTTTACTGTGAAAATGGCACTTTGGGACTGTGAAAGTGACATTTTGGCCCTGTTGTCCCAAACTGCCCCAGCACTTCCCACATTGCTCAAAGTGGCTAGCTTTCATCCCAACACAGTTTATAGGGCCATACGGTACATAGTTTTCAAGTTACAGACTAAGCTAAGCAAAAGTGAACCAGGCCTTTTTACTGTGAAAATGGCACTTTGGGACTGTGAAAGTGACATTTTGACCCTGTTGTCCCAAACTGCCCCAGCACTTCCCACATTGCTCAAAGTGGCTAGCTTTCATCCCAACACAGTTTATAGGGCCATACGGTACATAGTTTTCAAGTTACAGACTAAGCTAAGCAAAAGTGAACCAGGCCTTTTTACTGTGAAAACGGCACTTTGGGACTGTGAAAGTGACATTTTGGCCCTGTTGTCCCAAACTGCCCCAGCACTTCCCACATTGCTCAAAGTGGCTAGATTTCATCCCAACACAGTTTATAGGGCCATACGGTACATAGTTTTCAAGTTACAGACTAAGCTAAGCAAAATTAATCTTTTTTTTTTTACTGTGAAAATGGCACTTTGGGACTGTGAAAGGGTTAGGGTTAGGGTTTTGGCCCTGTTGTCCCAAACTGCCCCAGCACTTCCCACATTGCTCAAAGTGGCTAGCTTTCATCCCAACACAGTTTATAGGGCCATACGGTACATAGTTTTCAAGTTACAGACTAAGCTAAGCAAAATGAATCTTTTTTTTTTTACTGTGAAAATGGCACTTTGGGACTGTGAAAGGGTTAGGGTTTTGGCCCTGTTGTCCCAAACTGCCCCAGCACTTCCCACATTGCTCAAAGTGGCTAGCTTTCATCCCAACACAGTTTTTAGGGCCATACGGTACATAGTTTTCAATTTACAGACTAAGCTAAGCAAAAGTGAACCAGGCCTTTTTACTGTGAAAATGGCACTTTGGGACTGTGAAAGTGACATTTTGGCCCTGTTGTCCCAAACTGCCCCAGCACTTCCCACATTGCTCAAAGTGGCTAGCTTTCATCCCAACACAGTTTATAGGGCCATACGGTACATAGTTTTCAAGTTACAGACTAAGCTAAGCAAAAGTGAACCAGGCCTTTTTACTGTGAAAATGGCACTTTGGGACTGTGAAAGTGACATTTTGGCCCTGTTGTCCCAAACTGCCCCAGCACTTCCCACATTGCTCAAAGTGGCTAGCTTTCATCCCAACACAGTTTATAGGGCCATACGGTACATAGTTTTCAAGTTACAGACTAAGCTAAGCAAAATGAATCTTTTTTTTTTTACTGTGAAAATGGCACTTTGGGACTGTGAAAGGGTTGGGGTTAGGGTTAGGGTTTTGGCCCTGTTGTCCCAAACTGCCCCAGCACTTCCCACATTGCTCAAAGTGGCTAGCTTTCATCCCAACACAGTTTATAGGGCCATACGGTACATAGTTTTCAAGTTACAGACTAAGCTAAGCAAAATGAATCTTTTTTTTTTTACTGTGAAAATGGCACTTTGGGACTGTGAAAGGGTTAGGGTTAGGGTTAGGGTTTTGGCCCTGTTGTCCCAAACTGCCCCAGCACTTCCCACATTGCTCAAAGTGGCTAGCTTTCATCCCAACACAGTTTATAGGGCCATACGGTACATAGTTTTCAAGTTACAGACTAAGCTAAGCAAAAGTGAACCAGGCCTTTTTACTGTGAAAATGACACTTTGGGACTGTGAAAGTGACATTTTGGCCCTGTTGTCCCAAACTGCCCCAGCACTTCCCACATTGCTCAAAGTGGCTAGCTTTCATCCCAACACAGTTTATAGGGCCATACGGTACATAGTTTTCAAGTTACAGACTAAGCTAAGCAAAATGAATCTTTTTTTTTTTACTGTGAAAATGGCACTTTGGGACTGTGAAAGGGTTAGGGTTAGGGTTAGGGTTTTGGCCCTGTTGTCCCAAACTGCCCCAGCACTTCCCACATTGCTCAAAGTGGCTAGCTTTCATCCCAACACAGTTTAAAGGGCCATACGGTACATAGTTTTCAAGTTACAGACTAAGTTAAGCAAAAGTGAACCAGGCCTTTTTACTGTGAAAATGGCACTTTGGGACTGTGAAAGTGACATTTTGGCCCTGTTGTCCCAAACTGCCCCAGCACTTCCCACATTGCTCAAAGTGGCTAGCTTTCATCCCAACACAGTTTATAGGGCCATACGGTACATAGTTTTCAAGTTACAGACTAAGCTAAGCAAAAGTGAACCAGGCCTTTTTACTGTGAAAATGACACTTTGGGACTGTGAAAGTGACATTTTGGCCCTGTTGTCCCAAACTGCCCCAGCACTTCCCACATTGCTCAAAGTGGCTAGCTTTCATCCCAACACAGTTTATAGGGCCATACGGTACATAGTTTTCAAGTTACAGACTAAGCTAAGCAAAATGAATCTTTTTTTTTTTACTGTGAAAATGGCACTTTGGGACTGTGAAAGGGTTAGGGTTAGGGTTAGGGTTTTGGCCCTGTTGTCCCAAACTGCCCCAGCAATTCCCACATTGCTCAAAGTGGCTAGCTTTCATCCCAACACAGTTTAAAGGGCCATACGGTACATAGTTTTCAAGTTACAGACTAAGTTAAGCAAAAGTGAACCAGGCCTTTTTACTGTGAAAATGGCACTTTGGGACTGTGAAAGTGACATTTTGGCCCTGTTGTCCCAAACTGCCCCAGCACTTCCCACATTGCTCAAAGTGGCTAGCTTTCATCCCAACACAGTTTATAGGGCCATACGGTACATAGTTTTCAAGTTACAGACTAAGCTAAGCAAAATGAATCATTTTTTTTTTACTGTGAAAATGGCACTTTGGGACTGTGAAAGGGTTGGGGTTAGGGTTAGGGTTTTGGCCCTGTTGTCCCAAACTGCCCCAGCACTTCCCACATTGCTCAAAGTGGCTAGCTTTCATCCCAACACAGTTTATAGGGCCATACGGTACATAGTTTTCAAGTTACAGACTAAGCTAAGCAAAATGAATCTTTTTTTTTTTACTGTGAAAATGGCACTTTGGGACTGTGAAAGGGTTAGGGTTAGGGTTAGGGTTTTGGCCCTGTTGTCCCAAACTGCCCCAGCACTTCCCACATTGCTCAAAGTGGCTAGCTTTCATCCCAACACAGTTTATAGGGCCATACGGTACATAGTTTTCAAGTTACAGACTAAGCTAAGCAAAAGTGAACCAGGCCTTTTTACTGTGAAAATGGCACTTTGGGACTGTGAAAGTGACATTTTGGCCCTGTTGTCCCAAACTGCCCCAGCACTTCCCACATTGCTCAAAGTGGCTAGCTTTCATCCCAACACAGTTTATAGGGCCATACGGTACATAGTTTTCAAGTTACAGACTAAGCTAAGCAAAATGAATCTTTTTTTTTTTACTGTGAAAATGGCACTTTGGGACTGTGAAAGGGTTGGGGTTAGGGTTAGGGTTTTGGCCCTGTTGTCCCAAACTGCCCCAGCACTTCCCACATTGCTCAAAGTGGCTAGCTTTCATCCCAACACAGTTTATAGGGCCATACGGTACATAGTTTTCAAGTTACAGACTAAGCTAAGCAAAATGAATCTTTTTTTTTTTACTGTGAAAATGGCACTTTGGGACTGTGAAAGGGTTGGGGTTAGGGTTAGGGTTTTGGCCCTGTTGTCCCAAACTGCCCCAGCACTTCCCACATTGCTCAAAGTGGCTAGCTTTCATCCCAACACAGTTTATAGGGCCATACGGTACATAGTTTTCAAGTTACAGACTAAGCTAAGCAAAAGTGAACCAGGCCTTTTTACTGTGAAAATGGCACTTTGGGACTGTGAAAGTGACATTTTGGCCCTGTTGTCCCAAACTGCCCCAGCACTTCCCACATTGCTCAAAGTGGCTAGCTTTCATCCCAACACAGTTTATAGGGCCATACGGTACATAGTTTTCAAGTTACAGACTAAGCTAAGCAAAATGAATCTTTTTTTTTTTACTGTGAAAATGGCACTTTGGGACTGTGAAAGGGTTGGGGTTAGGGTTAGGGTTTTGGCCCTGTTGTCCCAAACTGCCCCAGCACTTCCCACATTGCTCAAAGTGGCTAGCTTTCATCCCAACACAGTTTATAGGGCCATACGGTACATAGTTTTCAAGTTACAGACTAAGCTAAGCAAAATGAATCTTTTTTTTTTTACTGTGAAAATGGCACTTTGGGACTGTGAAAGGGTTAGGGTTAGGGTTAGGGTTTTGGCCCTGTTGTCCCAAACTGCCCCAGCACTTCCCACATTGCTCAAAGTGGCTAGCTTTCATCCCAACACAGTTTATAGGGCCATACGGTACATAGTTTTCAAGTTACAGACTAAGCTAAGCAAAAGTGAACCAGGCCTTTTTACTGTGAAAATGGCACTTTGGGACTGTGAAAGTGACATTTTGGCCCTGTTGTCCCAAACTGCCCCAGCACTTCCCACATTGCTCAAAGTGGCTAGCTTTCATCCCAACACAGTTTATAGGGCCATACGGTACATAGTTTTCAAGTTACAGACTAAGCTAAGCAAAATGAATCTTTTTTTTTTTACTGTGAAAATGGCACTTTGGGACTGTGAAAGGGTTAGGGTTAGGGTTAGGGTTTTGGCCCTGTTGTCCCAAACTGCCCCAGCACTTCCCACATTGCTCAAAGTGGCTAGCTTTCATCCCAACACAGTTTATAGGGCCATACGGTACATAGTTTTCAAGTTACAGACTAAGCTAAGCAAAAGTGAACCAGGCCTTTTTACTGTGAAAACGGCACTTTGGGACTGTGAAAGTGACATTTTGGCCCTGTTGTCCCAAACTGCCCCAGCACTTCCCACATTGCTCAAAGTGGCTAGATTTCATCCCAACACAGTTTATAGGGCCATACGGTACATAGTTTTCAAGTTACAGACTAAGCTAAGCAAAATTAATCTTTTTTTTTTTACTGTGAAAATGGCACTTTGGGACTGTGAAAGGGTTAGGGTTAGGGTTTTGGCCCTGTTGTCCCAAACTGCCCCAGCACTTCCCACATTGCTCAAAGTGGCTAGCTTTCATCCCAACACAGTTTTTAGGGCCATACGGTACATAGTTTTCAATTTACAGACTAAGCTAAGCAAAAGTGAACCAGGCCTTTTTACTGTGAAAATGGCACTTTGGGACTGTGAAAGTGACATTTTGGCCCTGTTGTCCCAAACTGCCCCAGCACTTCCCACATTGCTCAAAGTGGCTAGCTTTCATCCCAACACAGTTTATAGGGCCATACGGTACATAGTTTTCAAGTTACAGACTAAGCTAAGCAAAAGTGAACCAGGCCTTTTTACTGTGAAAATGGCACTTTGGGACTGTGAAAGTGACATTTTGGCCCTGTTGTCCCAAACTGCCCCAGCACTTCCCACATTGCTCAAAGTGGCTAGCTTTCATCCCAACACAGTTTATAGGGCCATACGGTACATAGTTTTCAAGTTACAGACTAAGCTAAGCAAAATGAATCTTTTTTTTTTTACTGTGAAAATGGCACTTTGGGACTGTGAAAGGGTTGGGGTTAGGGTTAGGGTTTTGGCCCTGTTGTCCCAAACTGCCCCAGCACTTCCCACATTGCTCAAAGTGGCTAGCTTTCATCCCAACACAGTTTATAGGGCCATACGGTACATAGTTTTCAAGTTACAGACTAAGCTAAGCAAAATGAATCTTTTTTTTTTTACTGTGAAAATGGCACTTTGGGACTGTGAAAGGGTTAGGGTTTTGGCCCTGTTGTCCCAAACTGCCCCAGCACTTCCCACATTGCTCAAAGTGGCTAGCTTTCATCCCAACACAGTTTTTAGGGCCATACGGTACATAGTTTTCAATTTACAGACTAAGCTAAGCAAAAGTGAACCAGGCCTTTTTACTGTGAAAATGGCACTTTGGGACTGTGAAAGTGACATTTTGGCCCTGTTGTCCCAAACTGCCCCAGCACTTCCCACATTGCTCAAAGTGGCTAGCTTTCATCCCAACACAGTTTATAGGGCCATACGGTACATAGTTTTCAAGTTACAGACTAAGCTAAGCAAAAGTGAACCAGGCCTTTTTACTGTGAAAATGGCACTTTGGGACTGTGAAAGTGACATTTTGGCCCTGTTGTCCCAAACTGCCCCAGCACTTCCCACATTGCTCAAAGTGGCTAGCTTTCATCCCAACACAGTTTATAGGGCCATACGGTACATAGTTTTCAAGTTACAGACTAAGCTAAGCAAAATTAATCTTTTTTTTTTTACTGTGAAAATGGCACTTTGGGACTGTGAAAGGGTTGGGGTTAGGGTTAGGGTTTTGGCCCTGTTGTCCCAAACTGCCCCAGCACTTCCCACATTGCTCAAAGTGGCTAGCTTTCATCCCAACACAGTTTATAGGGCCATACGGTACATAGTTTTCAAGTTACAGACTAAGCTAAGCAAAATGAATCTTTTTTTTTTTACTGTGAAAATGGCACTTTGGGACTGTGAAAGGGTTAGGGTTAGGGTTAGGGTTTTGGCCCTGTTGTCCCAAACTGCCCCAGCACTTCCCACATTGCTCAAAGTGGCTAGCTTTCATCCCAACACAGTTTATAGGGCCATACGGTACATAGTTTTCAAGTTACAGACTAAGCTAAGCAAAAGTGAACCAGGCCTTTTTACTGTGAAAATGACACTTTGGGACTGTGAAAGTGACATTTTGGCCCTGTTGTCCCAAACTGCCCCAGCACTTCCCACATTGCTCAAAGTGGCTAGCTTTCATCCCAACACAGTTTATAGGGCCATACGGTACATAGTTTTCAAGTTACAGACTAAGCTAAGCAAAATGAATCTTTTTTTTTTTACTGTGAAAATGGCACTTTGGGACTGTGAAAGGGTTAGGGTTAGGGTTAGGGTTTTGGCCCTGTTGTCCCAAACTGCCCCAGCACTTCCCACATTGCTCAAAGTGGCTAGCTTTCATCCCAACACAGTTTATAGGGCCATACGGTACATAGTTTTCAAGTTACAGACTAAGTTAAGCAAAAGTGAACCAGGCCTTTAAACTGTGAAAATGGCACTTTGGGACTGTGAAAGTGACATTTTGGCCCTGTTGTCCCAAACTGCCCCAGCACTTCCCACATTGCTCAAAGTGGCTAGCTTTCATCCCAACACAGTTTATAGGGCCATACGGTACATAGTTTTCAAGTTACAGACTAAGCTAAGCAAAATGAATCATTTTTTTTTTACTGTGAAAATGGCACTTTGGGACTGTGAAAGGGTTGGGGTTAGGGTTAGGGTTTTGGCCCTGTTGTCCCAAACTGCCCCAGCACTTCCCACATTGCTCAAAGTGGCTAGCTTTCATCCCAACACAGTTTATAGGGCCATACGGTACATAGTTTTCAAGTTACAGACTAAGCTAAGCAAAATGAATCTTTTTTTTTTTACTGTGAAAATGGCACTTTGGGACTGTGAAAGGGTTAGGGTTAGGGTTAGGGTTTTGGCCCTGTTGTCCCAAACTGCCCCAGCACTTCCCACATTGCTCAAAGTGGCTAGCTTTCATCCCAACACAGTTTATAGGGCCATACGGTACATAGTTTTCAAGTTACAGACTAAGCTAAGCAAAAGTGAACCAGGCCTTTTTACTGTGAAAATGGCACTTTGGGACTGTGAAAGTGACATTTTGGCCCTGTTGTCCCAAACTGCCCCAGCACTTCCCACATTGCTCAAAGTGGCTAGCTTTCATCCCAACACAGTTTATAGGGCCATACGGTACATAGTTTTCAAGTTACAGACTAAGCTAAGCAAAATGAATCTTTTTTTTTTTACTGTGAAAATGGCACTTTGGGACTGTGAAAGGGTTGGGGTTAGGGTTAGGGTTTTGGCCCTGTTGTCCCAAACTGCCCCAGCACTTCCCACATTGCTCAAAGTGGCTAGCTTTCATCCCAACACAGTTTATAGGGCCATACGGTACATAGTTTTCAAGTTACAGACTAAGCTAAGCAAAATGAATCTTTTTTTTTTTACTGTGAAAATGGCACTTTGGGACTGTGAAAGGGTTGGGGTTAGGGTTAGGGTTTTGGCCCTGTTGTCCCAAACTGCCCCAGCACTTCCCACATTGCTCAAAGTGGCTAGCTTTCATCCCAACACAGTTTATAGGGCCATACGGTACATAGTTTTCAAGTTACAGACTAAGCTAAGCAAAAGTGAACCAGGCCTTTTTACTGTGAAAATGGCACTTTGGGACTGTGAAAGTGACATTTTGGCCCTGTTGTCCCAAACTGCCCCAGCACTTCCCACATTGCTCAAAGTGGCTAGCTTTCATCCCAACACAGTTTATAGGGCCATACGGTACATAGTTTTCAAGTTACAGACTAAGCTAAGCAAAATGAATCTTTTTTTTTTTACTGTGAAAATGGCACTTTGGGACTGTGAAAGGGTTGGGGTTAGGGTTAGGGTTTTGGCCCTGTTGTCCCAAACTGCCCCAGCACTTCCCACATTGCTCAAAGTGGCTAGCTTTCATCCCAACACAGTTTATAGGGCCATACGGTACATAGTTTTCAAGTTACAGACTAAGCTAAGCAAAATGAATCTTTTTTTTTTTACTGTGAAAATGGCACTTTGGGACTGTGAAAGGGTTAGGGTTAGGGTTAGGGTTTTGGCCCTGTTGTCCCAAACTGCCCCAGCACTTCCCACATTGCTCAAAGTGGCTAGCTTTCATCCCAACACAGTTTATAGGGCCATACGGTACATAGTTTTCAAGTTACAGACTAAGCTAAGCAAAATGAATCTTTTTTTTTTTACTGTGAAAATGGCACTTTGGGACTGTGAAAGGGTTAGGGTTAGGGTTAGGGTTTTGGCCCTGTTGTCCCAAACTGCCCCAGCACTTCCCACATTGCTCAAAGTGGCTAGCTTTCATCCCAACACAGTTTATAGGGCCATACGGTACATAGTTTTCAAGTTACAGACTAAGCTAAGCAAAAGTGAACCAGGCCTTTTTACTGTGAAAATGGCACTTTGGGACTGTGAAAGTGACATTTTGGCCCTGTTGTCCCAAACTGCCCCAGCACTTCCCACATTGCTCAAAGTGGCTAGCTTTCATCCCAACACAGTTTATAGGGCCATACAGTACATAGTTTTCAAGTTACAGACTAAGCTAAGCAAAATGAATCTTTTTTTTTTTACTGTGAAAATGGCACTTTGGGACTGTGAAAGGGTTAGGGTTAGGGTTAGGGTTTTGGCCCTGTTGTCCCAAACTGCCCCAGCACTTCCCACATTGCTCAAAGTGGCTAGCTTTCATCCCAACACAGTTTATAGGGCCATACGGTACATAGTTTTCAAGTTACAGACTAAGCTAAGCAAAATTAATCTTTTTTTTTTACTGTGAAAATGGCACTTTGGGACTGTGAAAGGGTTGGGGTTAGGGTTAGGGTTTTGGCCCTGTTGTCCCAAACTGCCCCAGCACTTCCCACATTGCTCAAAGTGGCTAGCTTTCATCCCAACACAGTTTATAGGGCCATACGGTACATAGTTTTCAAGTTACAGACTAAGCTAAGCAAAATGAATCTTTTTTTTTTTACTGTGAAAATGGCACTTTGGGACTGTGAAAGGGTTAGGGTTAGGGTTTTGGCCCTGTTGTCCCAATCTGCCCCAGCACTTCCCACATTGCTCAAAGTGGTTAGCTTTCATCCCAACACAGTTTATAGGGCCATACGGTACATAGTTTTCAAGTTACAGACTAAGCTAAGCAAAAGTGAACCAGGCCTTTTTACTGTGAAAATGGCACTTTGGGACTGTGAAAGTGACATTTTGGCCCTGTTGTCCCAAACTGCCCCAGCACTTCCCACATTGCTCAAAGTGGCTAGCTTTCATCCCAACACAGTTTATAGGGCCATACGGTACATAGTTTTCAAGTTACAGACTAAGCTAAGCAAAATGAATCTTTTTTTTTTTACTGTGAAAATGGCACTTTGGGACTGTGAAAGGGTTGGGGTTAGGGTTAGGGTTTTGGCCCTGTTGTCCCAAACTGCCCCAGCACTTCCCACATTGCTCAAAGTGGCTAGCTTTCATCCCAACACAGTTTATAGGGCCATACGGTACATAGTTTTCAAGTTACAGACTAAGCTAAGCAAAATGAATCTTTTTTTTTTTACTGTGAAAATGGCACTTTGGGACTGTGAAAGGGTTAGGGTTAGGGTTAGGGTTTTGGCCCTGTTGTCCCAAACTGCCCCAGCACTTCCCACATTGCTCAAAGTGGCTAGCTTTCATCCCAACACAGTTTATAGGGCCATACGGTACATAGTTTTCAAGTTACAGACTAAGCTAAGCAAAAGTGAACCAGGCCTTTTTACTGTGAAAATGGCACTTTGGGACTGTGAAAGTGACATTTTGGCCCTGTTGTCCCAAACTGCCCCAGCACTTCCCACATTGCTCAAAGTGGCTAGCTTTCATCCCAACACAGTTTATAGGGCCATACGGTACATAGTTTTCAAGTTACAGACTAAGCTAAGCAAAATGAATCTTTTTTTTTTTACTGTGAAAATGGCACTTTGGGACTGTGAAAGGGTTAGGGTTAGGGTTAGGGTTTTGGCCCTGTTGTCCCAAACTGCCCCAGCACTTCCCACATTGCTCAAAGTGGCTAGCTTTCATCCCAACACAGTTTATAGGGCCATACGGTACATAGTTTTCAAGTTACAGACTAAGCTAAGCAAAAGTGAACCAGGCCTTTTTACTGTGAAAATGGCACTTTGGGACTGTGAAAGTGACATTTTGGCCCTGTTGTCCCAAACTGCCCCAGCACTTCCCACATTGCTCAAAGTGGCTAGCTTTCATCCCAACACAGTTTATAGGGCCATACGGTACATAGTTTTCAAGTTACAGACTAAGCTAAGCAAAATGAATCTTTTTTTTTTTACTGTGAAAATGGCACTTTGGGACTGTGAAAGGGTTGGGGTTAGGGTTAGGGTTTTGGCCCTGTTGTCCCAAACTGCCCCAGCACTTCCCACATTGCTCAAAGTGGCTAGCTTTCATCCCAACACAGTTTATAGGGCCATACGGTACATAGTTTTCAAGTTACAGACTAAGCTAAGCAAAATGAATCTTTTTTTTTTTACTGTGAAAATGGCACTTTGGGACTGTGAAAGGGTTAGGGTTAGGGTTAGGGTTTTGGCCCTGTTGTCCCAAACTGCCCCAGCACTTCCCACATTGCTCAAAGTGGCTAGCTTTCATCCCAACACAGTTTATAGGGCCATACGGTACATAGTTTTCAAGTTACAGACTAAGCTAAGCAAAAGTGAACCAGGCCTTTTTACTGTGAAAATGGCACTTTGGGACTGTGAAAGTGACATTTTGGCCCTGTTGTCCCAAACTGCCCCAGCACTTCCCACATTGCTCAAAGTGGCTAGCTTTCATCCCAACACAGTTTATAGGGCCATACGGTACATAGTTTTCAAGTTACAGACTAAGCTAAGCAAAATTAATCTTTTTTTTTTACTGTGAAAATGGCACTTTGGGACTGTGAAAGGGTTGGGGTTAGGGTTAGGGTTTTGGCCCTGTTGTCCCAAACTGCCCCAGCACTTCCCACATTGCTCAAAGTGGCTAGCTTTCATCCCAACACAGTTTATAGGGCCATACGGTACATAGTTTTCAAGTTACAGACTAAGCTAAGCAAAAGTGAACCAGGCCTTTTTACTGTGAAAATGGCACTTTGGGACTGTGAAAGTGACATTTTGGCCCTGTTGTCCCAAACTGCCCCAGCACTTCCCACATTGCTCAAAGTGGCTAGCTTTCATCCCAACACAGTTTATAGGGCCATACGGTACATAGTTTTCAAGTTACAGACTAAGCTAAGCAAAATGAATCTTTTTTTTTTTACTGTGAAAATGGCACTTTGGGACTGTGAAAGGGTTAGGGTTAGGGTTAGGGTTTTGGCCCTGTTGTCCCAAACTGCCCCAGCACTTCCCACATTGCTCAAAGTGGCTAGCTTTCATCCCAACACAGTTTATAGGGCCATACGGTACATAGTTTTCAAGTTACAGACTAAGCTAAGCAAAATGAATCTGAAAATGGCACTTTGGGACTGTGAAAGGGTTGGGGTTAGGGTTAGGGTTTTGGCCCTGTTGTCCCAAACTGCCCCAGCACTTCCCACATTGCTCAAAGTGGCTAGCTTTCATCCCAACACAGTTTATAGGGCCATACGGTACATAGTTTTCAAGTTACAGACTAAGCTAAGCAAAATGAATCTTTTTTTTTTTACTGTGAAAATGGCACTTTGGGACTGTGAAAGGGTTAGGGTTAGGGTTAGGGTTTTGGCCCTGTTGTCCCAAACTGCCCCAGCACTTCCCACATTGCTCAAAGTGGCTAGCTTTCATCCCAACACAGTTTATAGGGCCATACGGTACATAGTTTTCAAGTTACAGACTAAGCTAAGCAAAATGAATCTTTTTTTTTTTACTGTGAAAATGGCACTTTGGGACTGTGAAAGGGTTGGGGTTAGGGTTAGGGTTTTGGCCCTGTTGTCCCAAACTGCCCCAGCACTTCCCACATTGCTCAAAGTGGCTAGCTTTCATCCCAACACAGTTTATAGGGCCATACGGTACATAGTTTTCAAGTTACAGACTAAGCTAAGCAAAATGAATCTTTTTTTTTTTACTGTGAAAATGGCACTTTGGGACTGTGAAAGGGTTAGGGTTAGGGTTAGGGTTTTGGCCCTGTTGTCCCAAACTGCCCCAGCACTTCCCACATTGCTCAAAGTGGCTAGCTTTCATCCCAACACAGTTTATAGGGCCATACGGTACATAGTTTTCAAGTTACAGACTAAGCTAAGCAAAAGTGAACCAGGCCTTTTTACTGTGAAAATGGCACTTTGGGACTGTGAAAGTGACATTTTGGCCCTGTTGTCCCAAACTGCCCCAGCACTTCCCACATTGCTCAAAGTGGCTAGCTTTCATCCCAACACAGTTTATAGGGCCATACGGTACATAGTTTTCAAGTTACAGACTAAGCTAAGCAAAATTAATCTTTTTTTTTTACTGTGAAAATGGCACTTTGGGACTGTGAAAGGGTTGGGGTTAGGGTTAGGGTTTTGGCCCTGTTGTCCCAAACTGCCCCAGCACTTCCCACATTGCTCAAAGTGGCTAGCTTTCATCCCAACACAGTTTATAGGGCCATACGGTACATAGTTTTCAAGTTACAGACTAAGCTAAGCAAAATGAATCTTTTTTTTTTTACTGTGAAAATGGCACTTTGGGACTGTGAAAGGGTTAGGGTTAGGGTTAGGGTTTTGGCCCTGTTGTCCCAAACTGCCCCAGCACTTCCCACATTGCTCAAAGTGGCTAGCTTTCATCCCAACACAGTTTATAGGGCCATACGGTACATAGTTTTCAAGTTACAGAATAAGCTAAGCAAAAGTGAACCAGGCCTTTTTACTGTGAAAATGGCACTTTGGGACTGTGAAAGTGACATTTTGGCCCTGTTGTCCCAAACTGCCCCAGCACTTCCCACATTGCTCAAAGTGGCTAGCTTTCATCCCAACACAGTTTATAGGGCCATACGGTACATAGTTTTCAAGTTACAGACTAAGCTAAGCAAAATGAATCTTTTTTTTTTTACTGTGAAAATTGCACTTTGGGACTGTGAAAGGGTTGGGGTTAGGGTTAGGGTTTTGGCCCTGTTGTCCCAAACTGCCCCAGCACTTCCCACATTGCTCAAAGTGGCTAGCTTTCATCCCAACACAGTTTATAGGGCCATACGGTACATAGTTTTCAAGTTACAGACTAAGCTAAGCAAAATGAATCTTTTTTTTTTTACTGTGAAAATGGCACTTTGGGACTGTGAAAGGGTTAGGGTTAGGGTTAGGGTTTTGGCCCTGTTGTCCCAAACTGCCCCAGCACTTCCCACATTGCTCAAAGTGGCTAGCTTTCATCCCAACACAGTTTATAGGGCCATACGGTACATAGTTTTCAAGTTACAGACTAAGCTAAGCAAAATGAATCTTTTTTTTTTTACTGTGAAAATGGCACTTTGGGACTGTGAAAGGGTTGGGGTTAGGGTTAGGGTTTTGGCCCTGTTGTCCCAAACTGCCCCAGCACTTCCCACATTGCTCAAAGTGGCTAGCTTTCATCCCAACACAGTTTATAGGGCCATACGGTACATAGTTTTCAAGTTACAGACTAAGCTAAGCAAAATGAATCTTTTTTTTTTTACTGTGAAAATGGCACTTTGGGACTGTGAAAGGGTTAGGGTTAGGGTTAGGGTTTTGGCCCTGTTGTCCCAAACTGCCCCAGCACTTCCCACATTGCTCAAAGTGGCTAGCTTTCATCCCAACACAGTTTATAGGGCCATACGGTACATAGTTTTCAAGTTACAGACTAAGCTAAGCAAAATTAATCTTTTTTTTTTTACTGTGAAAATGGCACTTTGGGACTGTGAAAGGGTTGGGGTTAGGGTTAGGGTTTTGGCCCTGTTGTCCCAAACTGCCCCAGCACTTCCCACATTGCTCAAAGTGGCTAGCTTTCATCCCAACACAGTTTATAGGGCCATACGGTACATAGTTTTCAAGTTACAGACTAAGCTAAGCAAAATGAATCTTTTTTTTTTTACTGTGAAAATGGCACTTTGGGACTGTGAAAGGGTTAGGGTTAGGGTTAGGGTTTTGGCCCTGTTGTCCCAAACTGCCCCAGCACTTCCCACATTGCTCAAAGTGGCTAGCTTTCATCCCAACACAGTTTATAGGGCCATACGGTACATAGTTTTCAAGTTACAGACTAAGCTAAGCAAAATTAATCTTTTTTTTTTTACTGTGAAAATGGCACTTTGGGACTGTGAAAGGGTTGGGGTTAGGGTTAGGGTTTTGGCCCTGTTGTCCCAAACTGCCCCAGCACTTCCCACATTGCTCAAAGTGGCTAGCTTTCATCCCAACACAGTTTATAGGGCCATACGGTACATAGTTTTCAAGTTACAGACTAAGCTAAGCAAAATGAATCTTTTTTTTTTTACTGTGAAAATGGCACTTTGGGACTGTGAAAGGGTTAGGGTTAGGGTTAGGGTTTTGGCCCTGTTGTCCCAAACTGCCCCAGCACTTCCCACATTGCTCAAAGTGGCTAGCTTTCATCCCAACACAGTTTATAGGGCCATACGGTACATAGTTTTCAAGTTACAGACTAAGCTAAGCAAAAGTGAACCAGGCCTTTTTACTGTGAAAATGGCACTTTGGGACTGTGAAAGTGACATTTTGGCCCTGTTGTCCCAAACTGCCCCAGCACTTCCCACATTGCTCAAAGTGGCTAGCTTTCATCCCAACACAGTTTATAGGGCCATACGGTACATAGTTTTCAAGTTACAGACTAAGCTAAGCAAAATGAATCTTTTTTTTTTTACTGTGAAAATGGCACTTTGGGACTGTGAAAGGGTTAGGGTTAGGGTTAGGGTTTTGGCCCTGTTGTCCCAAACTGCCCCAGCACTTCCCACATTGCTCAAAGTGGCTAGCTTTCATCCCAACACAGTTTATAGGGCCATACGGTACATAGTTTTCAAGTTACAGACTAAGCTAAGCAAAAGTGAACCAGGCCTTTTTACTGTGAAAACGGCACTTTGGGACTGTGAAAGTGACATTTTGGCCCTGTTGTCCCAAACTGCCCCAGCACTTCCCACATTGCTCAAAGTGGCTAGCTTTCATCCCAACACAGTTTATAGGGCCATACGGTACATAGTTTTCAAGTTACAGACTAAGCTAAGCAAAAGTGAACCAGGCCCTTTTACTGTGAAAATGGCACTTTGGGACTGTGAAAGTGACATTTTGGCCATGTTGTCCCAAACTGCCCCAGCACTTCCCACATTGCTCAAAGTGGCTAGCTTTCATCCCAACACAGTTTATAGGGCCATACGGTACATAGTTTTCAAGTTACAGACTAAGCTAAGCAAAATGAATCTTTTTTTTTTTACTGTGAAAATGGCACTTTGGGACTGTGAAAGGGTTAGGGTTAGGGTTAGGGTTTTGGCCCTGTTGTCCCAAACTGCCCCAGCACTTCCCACATTGCTCAAAGTGGCTAGCTTTCATCCCAACACAGTTTATAGGGCCATACGGTACATAGTTTTCAAGTTACAGACTAAGCTAAGCAAAATGAATCTTTTTTTTTTTACTGTGAAAATGGCACTTTGGGACTGTGAAAGGGTTAGGGTTAGGGTTAGGGTTTTGGCCCTGTTGTCCCAAACTGCCCCAGCACTTCCCACATTGCTCAAAGTGGCTAGCTTTCATCCCAACACAGTTTATAGGGCCATACGGTACATAGTTTTCAAGTTACAGACTAAGCTAAGCAAAAGTGAACCAGGCCTTTTTACTGTGAAAACGGCACTTTGGGACTGTGAAAGTGACATTTTGGCCCTGTTGTCCCAAACTGCCCCAGCACTTCCCACATTGCTCAAAGTGGCTAGCTTTCATCCCAACACAGTTTATAGGGCCATACGGTACATAGTTTTCAAGTTACAGACTAAGCTAAGCAAAAGTGAACCAGGCCTTTTTACTGTGAAAATGGCACTTTGGGACTGTGAAAGTGACATTTTGGCCCTGTTGTCCCAAACTGCCCCAGCACTTCCCACATTGCTCAAAGTGGCTAGCTTTCATCCCAACACAGTTTATAGGGCCATACGGTACATAGTTTTCAAGTTACAGACTAAGCTAAGCAAAATGAATCTTTTTTTTTTACTGTGAAAATGGCACTTTGGGACTGTGAAAGGGTTAGGGTTAGGGTTAGGGTTTTGGCCCTGTTGTCCCAAACTGCCCCAGCACTTCCCACATTGCTCAAAGTGGCTAGCTTTCATCCCAACACAGTTTATAGGGCCATACGGTACATAGTTTTCAAGTTACAGACTAAGCTAAGCAAAAGTGAACCAGGCCTTTTTACTGTGAAAACGGCACTTTGGGACTGTGAAAGTGACATTTTGGCCCTGTTGTCCCAAACTGCCCCAGCACTTCCCACATTGCTCAAAGTGGCTAGCTTTCATCCCAACACAGTTTATAGGGCCATACGGTACATAGTTTTCAAGTTACAGACTAAGCTAAGCAAAAGTGAACCAGGCCTTTTTACTGTGAAAATGGCACTTTGGGACTGTGAAAGTGACATTTTGGCCCTGTTGTCCCAAACTGCCCCAGCACTTCCCACATTGCTCAAAGTGGCTAGCTTTCATCCCAACACAGTTTATAGGGCCATACGGTACATAGTTTTCAAGTTACAGACTAAGCTAAGCAAAATGAATCTTTTTTTTTTTACTGTGAAAATGGCACTTTGGGACTGTGAAAGGGTTAGGGTTAGGGTTAGGGTTTTGGCCCTGTTGTCCCAAACTGCCCCAGCACTTCCCACATTGCTCAAAGTGGCTAGCTTTCATCCCAACACAGTTTATAGGGCCATACGGTACATAGTTTTCAAGTTACAGACTAAGCTAAGCAAAAGTGAACCAGGCCTTTTTACTGTGAAAATGGCACTTTGGGACTGTGAAAGTGACATTTTGGCCCTGTTGTCCCAAACTGCCCCAGCACTTCCCACATTGCTCAAAGTGGCTAGCTTTCATCCCAACACAGTTTATAGGGCCATACGGTACATAGTTTTCAAGTTACAGACTAAGCTAAGCAAAAGTGAACCAGGCCTTTTTACTGTGAAAACGGCACTTTGGGACTGTGAAAGTGACATTTTGGCCCTGTTGTCCCAAACTGCCCCAGCACTTCCCACATTGCTCAAAGTGGCTAGCTTTCATCCCAACACAGTTTATAGGGCCATACGGTACATAGTTTTCAAGTTACAGACTAAGCTAAGCAAAAGTGAACCAGGCCTTTTTACTGTGAAAATGGCACTTTGGGACTGTGAAAGTGACATTTTGGCCCTGTTGTCCCAAACTGCCCCAGCACTTCCCACATTACTCAAAGTGGCTAGCTTTCATCCCAACACAGTTTATAGGGCCATACGGTACATAGTTTTCAAGTTACAGACTAAGCTAAGCAAAATGAATCTTTTTTTTTTTACTGTGAAAATGGCACTTTGGGACTGTGAAAGGGTTAGGGTTAGGGTTAGGGTTTTGGCCCTGTTGTCCCAAACTGCCCCAGCACTTCCCACATTGCTCAAAGTGGCTAGCTTTCATCCCAACACAGTTTATAGGGCCATACGGTACATAGTTTTCAAGTTACAGACTAAGCTAAGCAAAATGAATCTTTTTTTTTTTACTGTGAAAATGGCACTTTGGGACTGTGAAAGGGTTAGGGTTAGGGTTAGGGTTTTGGCCCTGTTGTCCCAAACTGCCCCAGCACTTCCCACATTGCTCAAAGTGGCTAGCTTTCATCCCAACACAGTTTATAGGGCCATACGGTACATAGTTTTCAAGTTACAGACTAAGCTAAGCAAAATGAATCTTTTTTTTTTACTGTGAAAATGGCACTTTGGGACTGTGAAAGGGTTAGGGTTAGGGTTAGGGTTTTGGCCCTGTTGTCCCAAACTGCCCCAGCACTTCCCACATTGCTCAAAGTGGCTAGCTTTCATCCCAACACAGTTTATAGGGCCATACGGTACATAGTTTTCAAGTTACAGACTAAGCTAAGCAAAAGTGAACCAGGCCTTTTTACTGTGAAAACGGCACTTTGGGACTGTGAAAGTGACATTTTGGCCCTGTTGTCCCAAACTGCCCCAGCACTTCCCACATTGCTCAAAGTGGCTAGCTTTCATCCCAACACAGTTTATAGGGCCATACGGTACATAGTTTTCAAGTTACAGACTAAGCTAAGCAAAAGTGAACCAGGCCTTTTTACTGTGAAAATGGCACTTTGGGACTGTGAAAGTGACATTTTGGCCCTGTTGTCCCAAACTGCCCCAGCACTTCCCACATTGCTCAAAGTGGCTAGCTTTCATCCCAACACAGTTTATAGGGCCATACGGTACATAGTTTTCAAGTTACAGACTAAGCTAAGCAAAATGAATCTTTTTTTTTTACTGTGAAAATGGCACTTTGGGACTGTGAAAGGGTTAGGGTTAGGGTTAGGGTTTTGGCCCTGTTGTCCCAAACTGCCCCAGCACTTCCCACATTGCTCAAAGTGGCTAGCTTTCATCCCAACACAGTTTATAGGGCCATACGGTACATAGTTTTCAAGTTACAGACTAAGCTAAGCAAAAGTGAACCAGGCCTTTTTACTGTGAAAACGGCACTTTGGGACTGTGAAAGTGACATTTTGGCCCTGTTGTCCCAAACTGCCCCAGCACTTCCCACATTGCTCAAAGTGGCTAGCTTTCATCCCAACACAGTTTATAGGGCCATACGGTACATAGTTTTCAAGTTACAGACTAAGCTAAGCAAAAGTGAACCAGGCCTTTTTACTGTGAAAATGGCACTTTGGGACTGTGAAAGTGACATTTTGGCCCTGTTGTCCCAAACTGCCCCAGCACTTCCCACATTGCTCAAAGTGGCTAGCTTTCATCCCAACACAGTTTATAGGGCCATACGGTACATAGTTTTCAAGTTACAGACTAAGCTAAGCAAAATGAATCTTTTTTTTTTTACTGTGAAAATGGCACTTTGGGACTGTGAAAGGGTTAGGGTTAGGGTTAGGGTTTTGGCCCTGTTGTCCCAAACTGCCCCAGCACTTCCCACATTGCTCAAAGTGGCTAGCTTTCATCCCAACACAGTTTATAGGGCCATACGGTACATAGTTTTCAAGTTACAGACTAAGCTAAGCAAAAGTGAACCAGGCCTTTTTACTGTGAAAACGGCACTTTGGGACTGTGAAAGTGACATTTTGGCCCTGTTGTCCCAAACTGCCCCAGCACTTCCCACATTGCTCAAAGTGGCTAGCTTTCATCCCAACACAGTTTATAGGGCCATACGGTACATAGTTTTCAAGTTACAGACTAAGCTAAGCAAAAGTGAACCAGGCCTTTTTACTGTGAAAATGGCACTTTGGGACTGTGAAAGTGACATTTTGGCCCTGTTGTCCCAAACTGCCCCAGCACTTCCCACATTGCTCAAAGTGGCTAGCTTTCATCCCAACACAGTTTATAGGGCCATACGGTACATAGTTTTCAAGTTACAGACTAAGCTAAGCAAAAGTGAACCAGGCCTTTTTACTGTGAAAATGGCACTTTGGGACTGTGAAAGTGACATTTTGGCCCTGTTGTCCCAAACTGCCCCAGCACTTCCCACATTGCTCAAAGTGGCTAGCTTTCATCCCAACACAGTTTATAGGGCCATACGGTACATAGTTTTCAAGTTACAGACTAAGCTAAGCAAAAGTGAACCAGGCCTTTTTACTGTGAAAACGGCACTTTGGGACTGTGAAAGTGACATTTTGGCCCTGTTGTCCCAAACTGCCCCAGCACTTCCCACATTGCTCAAAGTGGCTAGCTTTCATCCCAACACAGTTTATAGGGCCATACGGTACATAGTTTTCAAGTTACAGACTAAGCTAAGCAAAAGTGAACCAGGCCTTTTTACTGTGAAAACGGCACTTTGGGACTGTGAAAGTGACATTTTGGCCCTGTTGTCCCAAACTGCCCCAGCACTTCCCACATTGCTCAAAGTGGCTAGCTTTCATCCCAACACAGTTTATAGGGCCATACGGTACATAGTTTTCAAGTTACAGACTAAGCTAAGCAAAAGTGAACCAGGCCTTTTTACTGTGAAAATGGCACTTTGGGACTGTGAAAGTGACATTTTGGCCCTGTTGTCCCAAACTGCCCCAGCACTTCCCACATTGCTCAAAGTGGCTAGCTTTCATCCCAACACAGTTTATAGGGCCATACGGTACATAGTTTTCAAGTTACAGACTAAGCTAAGCAAAATTAATCTTTTTTTTTTTACTGTGAAAATGGCACTTTGGGACTGTGAAAGGGTTAGGGTTAGGGTTAGGGTTTTGGCCCTGTTGTCCCAAACTGCCCCAGCACTTCCCACATTGCTCAAAGTGGCTAGCTTTCATCCCAACACAGTTTATAGGGCCATACGGTACATAGTTTTCAAGTTACAGACTAAGCTAAGCAAAAGTGAACCAGGCCTTTTTACTGTGAAAATGGCACTTTGGGACTGTGAAAGTGACATTTTGGCCCTGTTGTCCCAAACTGCCCCAGCACTTCCCACATTGCTCAAAGTGGCTAGCTTTCATCCCAACACAGTTTATAGGGCCATACGGTACATAGTTTTCAAGTTACAGACTAAGCTAAGCAAAAGTGAACCAGGCCTTTTTACTGTGAAAATGGCACTTTGGGACTGTGAAAGTGACATTTTGGCCCTGTTGTCCCAAACTGCCCCAGCACTTCCCACATTGCTCAAAGTGGCTAGCTTTCATCCCAACACAGTTTATAGGGCCATACGGTACATAGTTTTCAAGTTACAGACTAAGCTAAGCAAAAGTGAACCAGGCCTTTTTACTGTGAAAACGGCACTTTGGGACTGTGAAAGTGACATTTTGGCCCTGTTGTCCCAAACTGCCCCAGCACTTCCCACATTGCTCAAAGTGGCTAGCTTTCATCCCAACACAGTTTATAGGGCCATACGGTACATAGTTTTCAAGTTACAGACTAAGCTAAGCAAAAGTGAACCAGGCCTTTTTACTGTGAAAATGGCACTTTGGGACTGTGAAAGTGACATTTTGGCCCTGTTGTCCCAAACTGCCCCAGCACTTCCCACATTGCTCAAAGTGGCTAGCTTTCATCCCAACACAGTTTATAGGGCCATACGGTACATAGTTTTCAAGTTACAGACTAAGCTAAGCAAAATGAATCTTTTTTTTTTTACTGTGAAAATGGCACTTTGGGACTGTGAAAGGGTTAGGGTTAGGGTTAGGGTTTTGGCCCTGTTGTCCCAAACTGCCCCAGCACTTCCCACATTGCTCAAAGTGGCTAGCTTTCATCCCAACACAGTTTATAGGGCCATACGGTACATAGTTTTCAAGTTACAGACTAAGCTAAGCAAAAGTGAACCAGGCCTTTTTACTGTGAAAATGGCACTTTGGGACTGTGAAAGTGACATTTTGGCCCTGTTGTCCCAAACTGCCCCAGCACTTCCCACATTGCTCAAAGTGGCTAGCTTTCATCCCAACACAGTTTATAGGGCCATACGGTACATAGTTTTCAAGTTACAGACTAAGCTAAGCAAAATGAATCTTTTTTTTTTTACTGTGAAAATGGCACTTTGGGACTGTGAAAGGGTTGGGGTTAGGGTTAGGGTTTTGGCCCTGTTGTCCCAAACTGCCCCAGCACTTCCCACATTGCTCAAAGTGGCTAGCTTTCATCCCAACACAGTTTATAGGGCCATACGGTACATAGTTTTCAAGTTACAGACTAAGCTAAGCAAAATGAATCTTTTTTTTTTTACTGTGAAAATGGCACTTTGGGACTGTGAAAGGGTTAGGGTTAGGGTTAGGGTTTTGGCCCTGTTGTCCCAAACTGCCCCAGCACTTCCCACATTGCTCAAAGTGGCTAGCTTTCATCCCAACACAGTTTATAGGGCCATACGGTACATAGTTTTCAAGTTACAGACTAAGCTAAGCAAAAGTGAACCAGGCCTTTTTACTGTGAAAATGGCACTTTGGGACTGTGAAAGTGACATTTTGGCCCTGTTGTCCCAAACTGCCCCAGCACTTCCCACATTGCTCAAAGTGGCTAGCTTTCATCCCAACACAGTTTATAGGGCCATACGGTACATAGTTTTCAAGTTACAGACTAAGCTAAGCAAAATTAATCTTTTTTTTTTTACTGTGAAAATGGCACTTTGGGACTGTGAAAGGGTTAGGGTTAGGGTTAGGGTTTTGGCCCTGTTGTCCCAAACTGCCCCAGCACTTCCCACATTGCTCAAAGTGGCTAGCTTTCATCCCAACACAGTTTATAGGGCCATACGGTACATAGTTTTCAAGTTACAGACTAAGCTAAGCAAAATGAATCTTTTTTTTTTACTGTGAAAATGGCACTTTGGGACTGTGAAAGGGTTGGGGTTAGGGTTAGGGTTTTGGCCCTGTTGTCCCAAACTGCCCCAGCACTTCCCACATTGCTCAAAGTGGCTAGCTTTCATCCCAACACAGTTTATAGGGCCATACGGTACATAGTTTTCAAGTTACAGACTAAGCTAAGCAAAATGAATCTTTTTTTTTTTACTGTGAAAATGGCACTTTGGGACTGTGAAAGGGTTAGGGTTAGGGTTAGGGTTTTGGCCCTGTTGTCCCAAACTGCCCCAGCACTTCCCACATTGCTCAAAGTGGCTAGCTTTCATCCCAACACAGTTTATAGGGCCATACGGTACATAGTTTTCAAGTTACAGACTAAGCTAAGCAAAAGTGAACCAGGCCTTTTTACTGTGAAAATGGCACTTTGGGACTGTGAAAGTGACATTTTGGCCCTGTTGTCCCAAACTGCCCCAGCACTTCCCACATTGCTCAAAGTGGCTAGCTTTCATCCCAACACAGTTTATAGGGCCATACGGTACATAGTTTTCAAGTTACAGACTAAGCTAAGCAAAATGAATCTTTTTTTTTTTACTGTGAAAATGGCACTTTGGGACTGTGAAAGGGTTGGGGTTAGGGTTAGGGTTTTGGCCCTGTTGTCCCAAACTGCCCCAGCACTTCCCACATTGCTCAAAGTGGCTAGCTTTCATCCCAACACAGTTTATAGGGCCATACGGTACATAGTTTTCAAGTTACAGACTAAGCTAAGCAAAAGTGAACCAGGCCTTTTTACTGTGAAAATGGCACTTTGGGACTGTGAAAGTGACATTTTGGCCCTGTTGTCCCAAACTGCCCCAGCACTTCCCACATTGCTCAAAGTGGCTAGCTTTCATCCCAACACAGTTTATAGGGCCATACGGTACATAGTTTTCAAGTTACAGACTAAGCTAAGCAAAATGAATCTTTTTTTTTTTACTGTGAAAATGGCACTTTGGGACTGTGAAAGGGTTAGGGTTAGGGTTAGGGTTTTGGCCCTGTTGTCCCAAACTGCCCCAGCACTTCCCACATTGCTCAAAGTGGCTAGCTTTCATCCCAACACAGTTTATAGGGCCATACGGTACATAGTTTTCAAGTTACAGACTAAGCTAAGCAAAAGTGAACCAGGCCTTTTTACTGTGAAAACGGCACTTTGGGACTGTGAAAGTGACATTTTGGCCCTGTTGTCCCAAACTGCCCCAGCACTTCCCACATTGCTCAAAGTGGCTAGCTTTCATCCCAACACAGTTTATAGGGCCATACGGTACATAGTTTTCAAGTTACAGACTAAGCTAAGCAAAATGAATCTTTTTTTTTTTACTGTGAAAATGGCACTTTGGGACTGTGAAAGGGTTAGGGTTAGGGTTAGGGTTTTGGCCCTGTTGTCCCAAACTGCCCCAGCACTTCCCACATTGCTCAAAGTGGCTAGCTTTCATCCCAACACAGTTTATAGGGCCATACGGTACATAGTTTTCAAGTTACAGACTAAGCTAAGCAAAAGTGAACCAGGCCTTTTTACTGTGAAAATGGCACTTTGGGACTGTGAAAGTGACATTTTGGCCCTGTTGTCCCAAACTGCCCCAGCACTTCCCACATTGCTCAAAGTGGCTAGCTTTCATCCCAACACAGTTTATAGGGCCATACGGTACATAGTTTTCAAGTTACAGACTAAGCTAAGCAAAATGAATCTTTTTTTTTTTACTGTGAAAATGGCACTTTGGGACTGTGAAAGGGTTGGGGTTAGGGTTAGGGTTTTGGCCCTGTTGTCCCAAACTGCCCCAGCACTTCCCACATTGCTCAAAGTGGCTAGCTTTCATCCCAACACAGTTTATAGGGCCATACGGTACATAGTTTTCAAGTTACAGACTAAGCTAAGCAAAATGAATCTTTTTTTTTTTACTGTGAAAATGGCACTTTGGGACTGTGAAAGGGTTAGGGTTAGGGTTAGGGTTTTGGCCCTGTTGTCCCAAACTGCCCCAGCACTTCCCACATTGCTCAAAGTGGCTAGCTTTCATCCCAACACAGTTTATAGGGCCATACGGTACATAGTTTTCAAGTTACAGACTAAGCTAAGCAAAAGTGAACCAGGCCTTTTTACTGTGAAAATGGCACTTTGGGACTGTGAAAGTGACATTTTGGCCCTGTTGTCCCAAACTGCCCCAGCACTTCCCACATTGCTCAAAGTGGCTAGCTTTCATCCCAACACAGTTTATAGGGCCATACGGTACATAGTTTTCAAGTTACAGACTAAGCTAAGCAAAATGAATCTTTTTTTTTTTACTGTGAAAATGGCACTTTGGGACTGTGAAAGGGTTGGGGTTAGGGTTAGGGTTTTGGCCCTGTTGTCCCAAACTGCCCCAGCACTTCCCACATTGCTCAAAGTGGCTAGCTTTCATCCCAACACAGTTTATAGGGCCATACGGTACATAGTTTTCAAGTTACAGACTAAGCTAAGCAAAAGTGAACCAGGCCTTTTTACTGTGAAAATGGCACTTTGGGACTGTGAAAGTGACATTTTGGCCCTGTTGTCCCAAACTGCCCCAGCACTTCCCACATTGCTCAAAGTGGCTAGCTTTCATCCCAACACAGTTTATAGGGCCATACGGTACATAGTTTTCAAGTTACAGACTAAGCTAAGCAAAATGAATCTTTTTTTTTTTACTGTGAAAATGGCACTTTGGGACTGTGAAAGGGTTGGGGTTAGGGTTAGGGTTTTGGCCCTGTTGTCCCAAACTGCCCCAGCACTTCCCACATTGCTCAAAGTGGCTAGCTTTCATCCCAACACAGTTTATAGGGCCATACGGTACATAGTTTTCAAGTTACAGACTAAGCTAAGCAAAATGAATCTTTTTTTTTTTTACTGTGAAAATGGCACTTTGGGACTGTGAAAGGCTTAGGGTTAGGGTTTTGGCCCTGTTGTCCCAAACTGCCCCAGCACTTCCCACATTGCTCAAAGTGGCTAGCTTTCATCCCAACACAGTTTATAGGGCCATACGGTACATAGTTTTCAAGTTACAGACTAAGCTAAGCAAAAGTGAACCAGGCCTTTTTACTGTGAAAATGGCACTTTGGGACTGTGAAAGTGACATTTTGGCCCTGTTGTCCCAAACTGCCCCAGCACTTCCCACATTGCTCAAAGTGGCTAGCTTTCATCCCAACACAGTTTATAGGGCCATACGGTACATAGTTTTCAAGTTACAGACTAAGCTAAGCAAAATGAATCTTTTTTTTTTTACTGTGAAAATGGCACTTTGGGACTGTGAAAGGGTTAGGGTTAGGGTTAGGGTTTTGGCCCTGTTGTCCCAAACTGCCCCAGCACTTCCCACATTGCTCAAAGTGGCTAGCTTTCATCCCAACACAGTTTATAGGGCCATACGGTACATAGTTTTCAAGTTACAGACTAAGCTAAGCAAAAGTGAACCAGGCCTTTTTACTGTGAAAATGGCACTTTGGGACTGTGAAAGTGACATTTTGGCCCTGTTGTCCCAAACTGCCCCAGCACTTCCCACATTGCTCAAAGTGGCTAGCTTTCATCCCAACACAGTTTATAGGGCCATACGGTACATAGTTTTCAAGTTACAGACTAAGCTAAGCAAAATGAATCTTTTTTTTTTTACTGTGAAAATGGCACTTTGGGACTGTGAAAGGGTTGGGGTTAGGGTTAGGGTTTTGGCCCTGTTGTCCCAAACTGCCCCAGCACTTCCCACATTGGTCAAAGTGGCTAGCTTTCATCCCAACACAGTTTATAGGGCCATACGGTACATAGTTTTCAAGTTACAGACTAAGCTAAGCAAAAGTGAACCAGGCCTTTTTACTGTGAAAACGGCACTTTGGGACTGTGAAAGTGACATTTTGGCCCTGTTGTCCCAAACTGCCCCAGCACTTCCCACATTGCTCAAAGTGGCTAGCTTTCATCCCAACACAGTTTATAGGGCCATACGGTACATAGTTTTCAAGTTACAGACTAAGCTAAGCAAAAGTGAACCAGGCCTTTTTACTGTGAAAATGGCACTTTGGGACTGTGAAAGTGACATTTTGGCCCTGTTGTCCCAAACTGCCCCAGCACTTCCCACATTGCTCAAAGTGGCTAGCTTTCATCCCAACACAGTTTATAGGGCCATACGGTACATAGTTTTCAAGTTACAGACTAAGCTAAGCAAAATGAATCTTTTTTTTTTTACTGTGAAAATGGCACTTTGGGACTGTGAAAGGGTTAGGGTTAGGGTTAGGGTTTTGGCCCTGTTGTCCCAAACTGCCCCAGCACTTCCCACATTGCTCAAAGTGGCTAGCTGTCATCCCAACACAGTTTATAGGGCCATACGGTACATAGTTTTCAAGTTACAGACTAAGCTAAGCAAAAGTGAACCAGGCCTTTTTACTGTGAAAATGGCACTTTGGGACTGTGAAAGTGACATTTTGGCCCTGTTGTCCCAAACTGCCCCAGCACTTCCCACATTGCTCAAAGTGGCTAGCTTTCATCCCAACACAGTTTATAGGGCCATACGGTACATAGTTTTCAAGTTACAGACTAAGCTAAGCAAAATGAATCTTTTTTTTTTTACTGTGAAAATGGCACTTTGGGACTGTGAAAGGGTTGGGGTTAGGGTTAGGGTTTTGGCCCTGTTGTCCCAAACTGCCCCAGCACTTCCCACATTGCTCAAAGTGGCTAGCTTTCATCCCAACACAGTTTATAGGGCCATACGGTACATAGTTTTCAAGTTACAGACTAAGCTAAGCAAAATGAATCTTTTTTTTTTTACTGTGAAAATGGCACTTTGGGACTGTGAAAGGGTTAGGGTTAGGGTTAGGGTTTTGGCCCTGTTGTCCCAAACTGCCCCAGCACTTCCCACATTGGTCAAAGTGGCTAGCTTTCATCCCAACACAGTTTATAGGGCCATACGGTACATAGTTTTCAAGTTACAGACTAAGCTAAGCAAAAGTGAACCAGGCCTTTTTACTGTGAAAACGGCACTTTGGGACTGTGAAAGTGACATTTTGGCCCTGTTGTCCCAAACTGCCCCAGCACTTCCCACATTGCTCAAAGTGGCTAGCTTTCATCCCAACACAGTTTATAGGGCCATACGGTACATAGTTTTCAAGTTACAGACTAAGCTAAGCAAAAGTGAACCAGGCCTTTTTACTGTGAAAATGGCACTTTGGGACTGTGAAAGTGACATTTTGGCCCTGTTGTCCCAAACTGCCCCAGCACTTCCCACATTGCTCAAAGTGGCTAGCTTTCATCCCAACACAGTTTATAGGGCCATACGGTACATAGTTTTCAAGTTACAGACTAAGCTAAGCAAAATGAATCTTTTTTTTTTTACTGTGAAAATGGCACTTTGGGACTGTGAAAGGGTTAGGGTTAGGGTTAGGGTTTTGGCCCTGTTGTCCCAAACTGCCCCAGCACTTTCCACATTGCTCAAAGTGGCTAGCTTTCATCCCAACACAGTTTATAGGGCCATACGGTACATAGTTTTCAAGTTACAGACTAAGCTAAGCAAAAGTGAACCAGGCCTTTTTACTGTGAAAATGGCACTTTGGGACTGTGAAAGTGACATTTTGGCCCTGTTGTCCCAAACTGCCCCAGCACTTCCCACATTGCTCAAAGTGGCTAGCTTTCATCCCAACACAGTTTATAGGGCCATACGGTACATAGTTTTCAAGTTACAGACTAAGCTAAGCAAAATGAATCTTTTTTTTTTTACTGTGAAAATGGCACTTTGGGACTGTGAAAGGGTTGGGGTTAGGGTTAGGGTTTTGGCCCTGTTGTCCCAAACTGCCCCAGCACTTCCCACATTGGTCAAAGTGGCTAGCTTTCATCCCAACACAGTTTATAGGGCCATACGGTACATAGTTTTCAAGTTACAGACTAAGCTAAGCAAAATGAATCTTTTTTTTTTTACTGTGAAAATGGCACTTTGGGACTGTGAAAGGGTTAGGGTTAGGGTTAGGGTTTTGGCCCTGTTGTCCCAAACTGCCCCAGCACTTCCCACATTGCTCAAAGTGGCTAGCTTTCATCCCAACACAGTTTATAGGGCCATACGGTACATAGTTTTCAAGTTACAGACTAAGCTAAGCAAAAGTGAACCAGGCCTTTTTACTGTGAAAATGGCACTTTGGGACTGTGAAAGTGACATTTTGGCCCTGTTGTCCCAAACTGCCCCAGCACTTCCCACATTGCTCAAAGTGGCTAGCTTTCATCCCAACACAGTTTATAGGGCCATACGGTACATAGTTTTCAAGTTACAGACTAAGCTAAGCAAAATGAATCTTTTTTTTTTTACTGTGAAAATGGCACTTTGGGACTGTGAAAGGGTTAGGGTTAGGGTTAGGGTTTTGGCCCTGTTGTCCCAAACTGCCCCAGCACTTCCCACATTGCTCAAAGTGGCTAGCTTTCATCCCAACACAGTTTATAGGGCCATACGGTACATAGTTTTCAAGTTACAGACTAAGCTAAGCAAAAGTGAACCAGGCCTTTTTACTGTGAAAATGGCACTTTGGGACTGTGAAAGTGACATTTTGGCCCTGTTGTCCCAAACTGCCCCAGCACTTCCCACATTGCTCAAAGTGGCTAGCTTTCATCCCAACACAGTTTATAGGGCCATACGGTACATAGTTTTCAAGTTACAGACTAAGCTAAGCAAAATGAATCTTTTTTTTTTTACTGTGAAAATGGCACTTTGGGACTGTGAAAGGGTTGGGGTTAGGGTTAGGGTTTTGGCCCTGTTGTCCCAAACTGCCCCAGCACTTCCCACATTGGTCAAAGTGGCTAGCTTTCATCCCAACACAGTTTATAGGGCCATACGGTACATAGTTTTCAAGTTACAGACTAAGCTAAGCAAAAGTGAACCAGGCCTTTTTACTGTGAAAACGGCACTTTGGGACTGTGAAAGTGACATTTTGGCCCTGTTGTCCCAAACTGCCCCAGCACTTCCCACATTGCTCAAAGTGGCTAGCTTTCATCCCAACACAGTTTATAGGGCCATACGGTACATAGTTTTCAAGTTACAGACTAAGCTAAGCAAAAGTGAACCAGGCCTTTTTACTGTGAAAATGGCACTTTGGGACTGTGAAAGTGACATTTTGGCCCTGTTGTCCCAAACTGCCCCAGCACTTCCCACATTGCTCAAAGTGGCTAGCTTTCATCCCAACACAGTTTATAGGGCCATACGGTACATAGTTTTCAAGTTACAGACTAAGCTAAGCAAAATTAATCTTTTTTTTTTTACTGTGAAAATGGCACTTTGGGACTGTGAAAGGGTTAGGGTTAGGGTTAGGGTTTTGGCCCTGTTGTCCCAATCTGCCCCAGCACTTCCCACATTGCTCAAAGTGGCTAGCTTTCATCCCAACACAGTTTATAGGGCCATACGGTACATAGTTTTCAAGTTACAGACTAAGCTAAGCAAAAGTGAACCAGGCCTTTTTACTGTGAAAATGGCACTTTGGGACTGTGAAAGTGACATTTTGGCCCTGTTGTCCCAAACTGCCCCAGCACTTCCCACATTGCTCAAAGTGGCTAGCTTTCATCCCAACACAGTTTATAGGGCCATACGGTACATAGTTTTCAAGTTACAGACTAAGCTAAGCAAAATGAATCTTTTTTTTTTTACTGTGAAAATGGCACTTTGGGACTGTGAAAGGGTTGGGGTTAGGGTTAGGGTTTTGGCCCTGTTGTCCCAAACTGCCCCAGCACTTCCCACATTGGTCAAAGTGGCTAGCTTTCATCCCAACACAGTTTATAGGGCCATACGGTACATAGTTTTCAAGTTACAGACTAAGCTAAGCAAAATGAATCTTTTTTTTTTTACTGTGAAAATGGCACTTTGGGACTGTGAAAGGGTTAGGGTTAGGGTTAGGGTTTTGGCCCTGTTGTCCCAAACTGCCCCAGCACTTCCCACATTGCTCAAAGTGGCTAGCTTTCATCCCAACACAGTTTATAGGGCCATACGGTACATAGTTTTCAAGTTACAGACTAAGCTAAGCAAAAGTGAACCAGGCCTTTTTACTGTGAAAATGGCACTTTGGGACTGTGAAAGTGACATTTTGGCCCTGTTGTCCCAAACTGCCCCAGCACTTCCCACATTGCTCAAAGTGGCTAGCTTTCATCCCAACACAGTTTATAGGGCCATACGGTACATAGTTTTCAAGTTACAGACTAAGCTAAGCAAAATGAATCTTTTTTTTTTTACTGTGAAAATGGCACTTTGGGACTGTGAAAGGGTTGGGGTTAGGGTTAGGGTTTTGGCCCTGTTGTCCCAAACTGCCCCAGCACTTCCCACATTGGTCAAAGTGGCTAGCTTTCATCCCAACACAGTTTATAGGGCCATACGGTACATAGTTTTCAAGTTACAGACTAAGCTAAGCAAAAGTGAACCAGGCCTTTTTACTGTGAAAACGGCACTTTGGGACTGTGAAAGTGACATTTTGGCCCTGTTGTCCCAAACTGCCCCAGCACTTCCCACATTGCTCAAAGTGGCTAGCTTTCATCCCAACACAGTTTATAGGGCCATACGGTACATAGTTTTCAAGTTACAGACTAAGCTAAGCAAAAGTGAACCAGGCCTTTTTACTGTGAAAATGGCACTTTGGGACTGTGAAAGTGACATTTTGGCCCTGTTGTCCCAAACTGCCCCAGCACTTCCCACATTGCTCAAAGTGGCTAGCTTTCATCCCAACACAGTTTATAGGGCCATACGGTACATAGTTTTCAAGTTACAGACTAAGCTAAGCAAAATGAATCTTTTTTTTTTTACTGTGAAAATGGCACTTTGGGACTGTGAAAGGGTTAGGGTTAGGGTTAGGGTTTTGGCCCTGTTGTCCCAAACTGCCCCAACACTTCCCACATTGCTCAAAGTGGCTAGCTTTCATCCCAACACAGTTTATAGGGCCATACGGTACATAGTTTTCAAGTTACAGACTAAGCTAAGCAAAATGAATCTTTTTTTTTTTTACTGTGAAAATGGCACTTTGGGACTGTGAAAGGGTTAGGGTTAGGGTTAGGGTTTTGGCCCTGTTGTCCCAAACTGCCCCAGCACTTCCCACATTGCTCAAAGTGGCTAGCTTTCATCCCAACACAGTTTATAGGGCCATACGGTACATAGTTTTCAAGTTACAGACTAAGCTAAGCAAAAGTGAACCAGGCCTTTTTACTGTGAAAATGGCACTTTGGGACTGTGAAAGTGACATTTTGGCCCTGTTGTCCCAAACTGCCCCAGCACTTCCCACATTGCTCAAAGTGGCTAGCTTTCATCCCAACACAGTTTATAGGGCCATACGGTACATAGTTTTCAAGTTACAGACTAAGCTAAGCAAAATGAATCTTTTTTTTTTTACTGTGAAAATGGCACTTTGGGACTGTGAAAGGGTTAGGGTTTTGGCCCTGTTGTCCCAAACTGCCCCAGCACTTCCCACATTGCTCAAAGTGGCTAGCTTTCATCCCAACACAGTTTATAGGGCCATACGGTACATAGTTTTCAAGTTACAGACTAAGCTAAGCAAAAGTGAACCAGGCCTTTTTACTGTGAAAATGGCACTTTGGGACTGTGAAAGTGACATTTTGGCCCTGTTGTCCCAAACTGCCCCAGCACTTCCCACATTGCTCAAAGTGGCTAGCTTTCATCCCAACACAGTTTATAGGGCCATACGGTACATAGTTTTCAAGTTACAGACTAAGCTAAGCAAAATGAATCTTTTTTTTTTTACTGTGAAAATGGCACTTTGGGACTGTGAAAGGGTTGGGGTTAGGGTTAAAAAGTATATTTTTAAAGTATATTATTAAAGTATATTATTAAAGTATATTATTAAGTATATTATTAAACTATATTATTAAAGTATATTATTAAACTATATTATTAAAGTATATTATTAAGTATATTATTAAAGTATATTATTAAAGTATATTATTAAGTATATTATTAAAGTATATTATTAAACTATATTATTAAGTATATTATTAAAGTATATTATTAAAGTATATTATTAAGTATATTATTAAAGTATATTATTAAAGTATATTATTAAAGTATATTATTAAAGTATATTATTCAACTATATTATTCAACTATATTATTAAAGTATATTATTCAACTATATTATTCAACTATATTATTAAAGTATATTATTAAAGTATATTATTCAACTATATTATTAAAGTATATTATTCAACTATATTATTCAACTATATTATTAAAGTATATTATTAAAGTATATTATTCAACTATATTATTAAGTATATTATTAAGTATATTATTAAAGTATATTATTAAACTATATTATTAAGTATATTATTAAAGTATATTATTAAAGTATATTATTAAAGTATATTATTAAAGTATATTATTCAAGTATATTATTAAAGTATATTATTAAAGTATATTATTAAGTATATTATTAAACTATATTATTAAAGTATATTATTAAGTATATTATTAAAGTATATTATTAAAGTATATTAATAAAGTATATTAATAAACTATATTATTAAAGTATATTTTTAAAGTATATTATTAAAGTATATTATTAAAGTATATTATTAAGTATATTATTAAACTATATTATTAAAGTATATTATTAAACTATATTATTAAAGTATATTATTAAAGTATATTATTAAACTATATTATTAAACTATATTATTAAGTATATTATTAAAGTATATTATTAAAGTATATTATTAAACTATATTATTAAGTATATTATTAAACTATATTATTAAGTATATTATTAAACTATATTATTAAAGTATATTATTAAACTATATTATTCAACTATATTATTAAAGTATATTATTAAAGTATATTATTAAACTATATTATTAAACTATATTATTAAACTATATTATTAAACTATATTATTAAAGTATATTATTAAGTATATTATTAAACTATATTATTAAAGTATATTATTAAAGTATATTATTAAACTATATTATTAAACTATATTATTAAACTATATTATTAAGTATATTATTAAGTATATTATTAAACTATATTATTAAACTATATTATTAAGTATATTATTAAACTATATTATTAAAGTATATTATTAAACTATATTATTAAACTATATTATTCAACTATATTATTAAAGTATATTATTAAACTATATTATTAAACTATATTATTAAACTATATTATTAAACTATATTATTAAACTATATTATTAAGTATATTATTAAACTATATTATTAAACTATATTATTAAACTATATTATTAAAGTATATTATTAAAGTATATTATTAAACTATATTATTAAAGTATATTATTAAACTATATTATTAAACTATATTATTAAACTATATTATTAAGTATATTATTAAGTATATTATTAAACTATATTATTAAACTATATTATTAAGTATATTATTAAACTATATTATTAAACTATATTATTAAACTATATTATTAAACTATATTATTCAACTATATTATTAAACTATATTATTAAACTATATTATTAAACTATATTATTAAACTATATTATTAAAGTATATTATTAAGTATATTATTAAACTATATTATTAAACTATATTATTAAACTATATTATTAAAGTATATTATTAAAGTATATTATTAAACTATATTATTAAACTATATTATTCAACTATATTATTAAAGTATATTATTAAAGTATATTATTAAACTATATTATTAAACTATATTATTAAACTATATTATTAAAGTATATTATTAAGTATATTATTAAACTATATTATTAAACTATATTATTAAACTATATTATTAAAGTATATTATTAAAGTATATTATTAAACTATATTATTAAACTATATTATTAAAGTATATTATTAAACTATATTATTAAACTATATTATTAAAGTATATTATTAAGTATATTATTAAAGTATATTATTAAAGTATATTATTAAACTATATTATTAAACTATATTATTAAGTATATTATTAAGTATATTATTAAAGTATATTATTCAACTATATTATTAAAGTATATTATTCAACTATATTATTCAACTATATTATTAAAGTATATTATTAAAGTATATTATTCAACTATATTATTAAGTATATTATTAAGTATATTATTAAAGTATATTATTAAACTATATTATTAAGTATATTATTAAAGTATATTATTAAAGTTTATTATTAAAGTATATTATTAAAGTATATTATTAAAGTATATTATTCAAGTATATTATTAAAGTATATTATTAAACTATATTATTAAGTATATTATTAAAGTATATTATTAAAGTATATTATTAAACTATATTATTAAACTATATTATTAAACTATATTATTAAACTATATTATTAAGTATATTATTAAACTATATTATTAAACTATATTATTAAACTATATTATTAAAGTATATTATTAAAGTATATTATTAAACTATATTATTAAAGTATATTATTAAACTATATTATTAAACTATATTATTAAACTATATTATTAAGTATATTATTAAGTATATTATTAAACTATATTATTAAACTATATTATTAAGTATATTATTAAACTATATTATTAAACTATATTATTAAACTATATTATTCAACTATATTATTAAACTATATTATTAAACTATATTATTAAACTATATTATTAAACTATATTATTAAAGTATATTATTAAGTATATTATTAAACTATATTATTAAACTATATTATTAAACTATATTATTAAAGTATATTATTAAAGTATATTATTAAACTATATTATTAAACTATATTATTCAACTATATTATTAAAGTATATTATTAAAGTATATTATTAAACTATATTATTAAACTATATTATTAAACTATATTATTAAAGTATATTATTAAGTATATTATTAAACTATATTATTAAACTATATTATTAAACTATATTATTAAAGTATATTATTAAAGTATATTATTAAACTATATTATTAAACTATATTATTAAAGTATATTATTAAACTATATTATTAAACTATATTATTAAAGTATATTATTAAGTATATTATTAAAGTATATTATTAAAGTATATTATTAAACTATATTATTAAACTATATTATTAAGTATATTATTAAGTATATTATTAAAGTATATTATTCAACTATATTATTAAAGTATATTATTCAACTATATTATTCAACTATATTATTAAAGTATATTATTAAAGTATATTATTCAACTATATTATTAAGTATATTATTAAGTATATTATTAAAGTATATTATTAAACTATATTATTAAGTATATTATTAAAGTATATTATTAAAGTTTATTATTAAAGTATATTATTAAAGTATATTATTAAAGTATATTATTCAAGTATATTATTAAAGTATATTATTAAACTATATTATTAAGTATATTATTAAAGTATATTATTAAAGTATATTATTAAGTATATTATTAAAGTATATTATTAAAGTATATTAATAAAGTATATTAATAAACTATATTATTAAAGTATATTTTTAAAGTATATTATTAAAGTATATTATTAAAGTATATTATTAAGTATATTATTAAACTATATTATTAAAGTATATTATTAAAGTATATTATTAAAGTATATTATTAAACTATATTATTAAACTATATTATTAAGTATATTATTAAAGTATATTATTAAAGTATATTATTAAACTATATTATTAAGTATATTATTAAGTATATTATTAAACTATATTATTAAACTATATTATTAAGTATATTATTAAACTATATTATTAAAGTATATTATTAAAGTATATTATTAAACTATATTATTCAACTATATTATTAAAGTATATTATTAAAGTATATTATTAAACTATATTATTAAACTATATTATTAAACTATATTATTAAAGTATATTATTAAGTATATTATTAAAGTATATTATTAAAGTATATTATTAAAGTATATTATTAAAGTATATTATTAAAGTATATTATTAAAGTATATTATTAAAGTATATTATTAAACTATATTATTAAACTATATTATTAAGTATATTATTAAGTATATTATTAAACTATATTATTAAACTATATTATTAAGTATATTATTAAAGTATATTATTAAAGTATATTATTAAAGTATATTATTAAACTATATTATTCAACTATATTATTAAACTATATTATTAAACTATATTATTAAACTATATTATTAAACTATATTATTAAACTATATTATTAAAGTATATTATTAAGTATATTATTAAACTATATTATTAAACTATATTATTCAACTATATTATTAAAGTATATTATTAAAGTATATTATTAAAGTATATTATTAAAGTATATTATTAAACTATATTATTAAACTATATTATTAAACTATATTATTAAACTATATTATTAAGTATATTATTAAAGTATATTATTAAAGTATATTATTAAAGTATATTATTAAACTATATTATTAAACTATATTATTAAACTATATTATTAAAGTATATTATTAAACTATATTATTAAAGTATATTATTAAAGTATATTATTAAAGTATATTATTAAGTATATTATTAAAGTATATTATTAAAGTATATTATTAAACTATATTATTAAACTATATTATTAAACTATATTATTAAACTATATTATTAAACTATAGTATAAAGTATATTATTAAAGTATATTATTAAAGTATATTATTAAAGTATATTATTAAAGTATATTATTAAAGTATATTATTAAAGTATATTATTAAGTATATTATTAAGTATATTATTAAAGTATATTATTAAACTATATTATTAACTATATTATTAAAGTATATTATTAAAGTATATTATTCAACTATATTATTAAAGTATATTATTAAAGTATATTATTCAAGTATATTATTAAAGTATATTATTAAACTATATTATTAAACTATAGTATAAAGTATATTATTAATGTATATTATTAAAGTATATTATTAAAGTATATTATTAAACTATATTATTAAACTATATTATTAAAGTATATTATTAAACTATATTATTAAACTATATTATTAAGTATATTATTAAACTATATTATTAAAGTATATTATTAAAGTATATTATTAAAGTATATTATTAAAGTATATTATTAAACTATATTATTAAGTATATTATTAAAGTATATTATTAAAGTATATTATTAAAGTATATTATTAAAGTATATTATTAAGTATATTATTAAAGTATATTATTAAAGGATATTATTAAAGGATATTATTCAACTATATTATTAAGTATATTATTAAAGTATATTATTAAACTATATTATTAAGTATATTATTAAAGTATATTATTCAACTATATTATTCAACTATATTATTAAAGTATATTATTAAAGTATATTATTAAACTATATTATTAAGTATATTATTAAGTATATTATTAAAGTATATTATTCAACTATATTATTCAACTATATTATTCAACTATATTATTCAACTATATTATTAAAGTATATTATTAAACTATATTATTAAGTATATTATTAAGTATATTATTAAAGTATATTATTAAACTATATTATTAAGTATATTATTAAAGTATATTATTAAAGTATATTATTCAAGTATATTATTAAAGTATATTATTAAAGTATATTATTAAAGTATATTATTCAAGTATATTATTAAAGTATATTATTAAAGTATATTATTAAGTATATTATTAAAGTATATTATTAAAGTATATTATTAAGTATATTATTAAACTATATTATTAAAGTATATTAATAAAGTATATTAATAAACTATATTATTAAAGTATATTTTTAAAGTATATTATTAAAGTATATTATTAAGTATATTATTAAACTATATTATTATACTATATTATTAAACTATATTATTAAACTATATTATTAAGTATATTATTAAGTATATTATTAAACTATATTATTAAAGTATATTATTAAGTATATTATTAAACTATATTATTAAAGTATATTATTAAAGTATATTATTAAACTATATTATTCAACTATATTATTAAAGTATATTATTAAAGTATATTATTAAACTATATTATTAAACTATATTATTAAAGTATATTATTAAGTATATTATTAAACTATATTATTAAAGTATATTATTAAACTATATTATTAAAGTATATTATTAAACTATATTATTAAAGTATATTATTAAACTATATTATTAAACTATATTATTAAACTATATTATTAAACTATATTATTAAAGTATATTATTAAGTATATTATTAAAGTATATTATTAAAGTATATTATTAAAGTATATTATTAAACTATATTATTAAGTATATTATTAAGTATATTATTAAAGTATATTATTCAACTATATTATTCAACTATATTATTAAAGTATATTATTAAAGTATATTATTCAACTATATTATTAAGTATATTATTAAGTATATTATTAAAGTATATTATTAAACTATATTATTCAACTATATTATTAAAGTATATTATTAAAGTATATTATTAAACTATATTATTAAACTATATTATTAAACTATATTATTAAGTATATTATTAAAGTATATTATTAAAGTATATTATTAAAGTATATTATTAAAGTATATTATTAAAGTATATTATTAAAGTATATTATTAAACTATATTATTAAACTATATTATTAAGTATATTATTAAACTATATTATTAAACTATATTATTAAGTATATTATTAAACTATATTATTAAAGTATATTATTAAAGTATATTATTAAAGTATATTATTCAACTATATTATTAAAGTATATTATTAAACTATATTATTAAACTATATTATTAAACTATATTATTAAACTATATTATTAAAGTATATTATTAAGTATATTATTAAACTATATTATTAAAGTATATTATTAAAGTATATTATTAAAGTATATTATTAAAGTATATTATTAAACTATATTATTAAACTATATTATTAAACTATATTATTAAACTATATTATTAAGTATATTATTAAAGTATATTATTAAACTATATTATTAAACTATATTATTAAACTATATTATTAAACTATATTATTCAACTATATTATTAAAGTATATTATTAAAGTATATTATTAAACTATATTATTAAACTATATTATTAAACTATATTATTAAACTATATTATTAAAGTATATTATTAAGTATATTATTAAACTATATTATTAAAGTATATTATTAAACTATATTATTAAACTATATTATTAAGTATATTATTAAGTATATTATTAAACTATATTATTAAACTATATTATTAAACTATATTATTAAGTATATTATTAAACTATATTATTAAAGTATATTATTAAAGTATATTATTCAACTATATTATTCAACTATATTATTAAAGTATATTATTAAAGTATATTATTAAACTATATTATTAAACTATATTATTAAACTATATTATTAAACTATATTATTAAAGTATATTATTAAGTATATTATTAAACTATATTATTAAAGTATATTATTAAACTATATTATTAAAGTATATTATTAAAGTATATTATTAAACTATATTATTAAACTATATTATTAAACTATATTATTAAACTATATTATTAAGTATATTATTAAAGTATATTATTAAACTATATTATTAAACTATATTATTAAACTATATTATTAAACTATATTATTAAACTATATTATTAAACTATATTATTAAACTATATTATTAAACTATATTATTAAACTATATTATTAAACTATATTATTAAAGTATATTATTAAAGTATATTATTAAGTATATTATTAAAGTATATTATTAAAGTATATTATTAAACTATATTATTAAAGTATATTATTAAACTATATTATTAAACTATATTATTAAACTATATTATTAAACTATATTATTAAACTATATTATTAAACTATATTATTAAGTATATTATTAAAGTATATTATTAAACTATATTATTAAGTATATTATTAAGTATATTATTAAAGTATATTATTAAACTATATTATTAACTATATTATTAAAGTATATTATTAAAGTATATTATTCAACTATATTATTAAAGTATATTATTAAAGTATATTATTCAAGTATATTATTAAAGTATATTATTAAACTATATTATTAAACTATATTATTAAGTATATTATTAAAGTATATTATTAAAGTATATTATTAAAGTATATTATTAAAGTATATTATTAAAGTATATTATTAAGTATATTATTAAAGGTGATATAGGCAAGTTTTCAGCCAAAAATCAACATATTTATCTATCTATATTTGTGGCCTTATTCCCTCTATCTTCCCCTATATTTTGATGCTGAGCTGCTGCCCTGTAGACATACACTCTCCCTTTGTCTCCCTCTATGTGTTTGTATCTGTTTATATCCACTGTTGTTTATGTCGCGGGACGGAAGCGTCGTGTTGGGAGGAGGGTCTGTGTGGGGGGTGACGCGGAGTCTTAGCCAATTGCAGCGCGAGGCTGTGACTGCATGTGTGTTCGACCCAGCAGTATTATAATGAAAACGCAATGCGATTTCATTGCAACTTGCAATGAAATCGCATTGGTGAAACTAAGATATGAGGATAATATTATACTTGCAATTTGCAAGTATAATATTATCCCCATATCTTAGTTTCACCATTGTTCATGTGAAATAGTATGTTTATGATGTAATATGTAAGCCTGTTGAAATTATGAGAATCGCTATGTATAGCGCATGGTTTGGTGGTCCGGCCGGCTTGAAGCTTGCATTCAACCCGTGCTCGCCAACGGTGACAAGCCGTCGCTGATCATCATAGCGATGAATAACCGTGGACAAAGTAGTTCACATGAACGATGCTGTAGTGGCTGGGGCATTTGAGGGGCAATATGTTTTATATGCACGATTACAAATGAAAGATAATTGAATTGAGAGCCAGTGAGTCTGCTCCACTACTTCCTACTTCCTTATTAAAGTATATTATTAAAGTATATTATTAAACTATATTATTAAACTATATTATTAAAGTATATTATTAAAGTATATTTTTAAACTATATTATTAAGTATATTATTAAGTATATTATTAAAGTATATTATTAAACTATATTATTAAGTATATTATTAAAGTATATTATTAAAGTATATTATTAAAGTATATTATTAAAGTATATTATTAAAGTATATTATTAAAGTATATTATGAAAGTATATTATTAAAGTATATTATTCAAGTATATTATTAAAGTATATTATTAAACTATATTATTAAGTATATTATTAAACTATATTATTAAAGTATATTATTAAGTATATTATTAAACTATATTATTAAAGTATATTAATAAACTATATTATTAAAGTATATTTTAAAGTATATTATTAAAGTATATTATTAAAGTATATTATTAAGTATATTATTAAACTATATTATTAAACTATATTATTAAAGTATATTATTAAAGTATATTATTAAAGTATATTATTAAAGTATATTATTAAACTATATTATTAAGTATATTATTAAAGTATATTATTAAACTATATTATTAAACTATATTATTAAGTATATTATTAAGTATATTATTAAACTATATTATTAAACTATATTATTAAGTATATTATTAAAGTATATTATTAAAGTATATTATTAAAGTATATTATTCAACTATATTATTAAAGTATATTATTAAACTATATTATTAAACTATATTAATAAACTATATTATTAAACTATATTATTAAAGTATATTATTAAGTATATTATTAAAGTATATTATTAAAGTATATTATTAAAGTATATTATTAAAGTATATTATTAAAGTATATTATTAAAGTATATTATTAAAGTAAATTATTAAAGTATATTATTAAACTATATTATTAAGTATATTATTAAGTATATTATTAAACTATATTATTAAACTATATTATTAAGTATATTATTAAACTATATTATTAAAGTATATTATTAAACTATATTATTAAAGTATATTATTAAAGTATATTATTAAAGTATATTATTAAAGTATATTATTAAACTATATTATTAAACTATATTATTAAGTATATTATTAAGTATATTATTAAACTATATTATTAAACTATATGATTAAGTATATTATTAAACTATATTATTAAAATATATTATTAAAGTATATTATTAAACTATATTATTCAACTAT
The DNA here is from genome assembly GCF_963924005.1 of Protomyctophum bolini. Classification (NCBI taxonomy): domain Eukaryota; kingdom Metazoa; phylum Chordata; class Actinopteri; order Myctophiformes; family Myctophidae; genus Protomyctophum; species Protomyctophum bolini. The sequence continues at coordinate 104,963 of NW_027665829.1, forward strand.
ATTATTAAAGTATATTATTAAAGTATATTATTAAACTATATTATTAAGTATATTATTAAAGTATATTATTAAAGTATATTATTAAAGTATATTATTAAACTATATTATTAAGTATATTATTAAGTATATTATTAAACTATATTATTAAGTATATTATTAAAGTATATTATTAAAGTATATTATTAAAGTATATTATTCAACTATATTATTAAACTATATTATTAAGTATATTATTAAGTATATTATTAAACTATATTATTAAGTATATTATTAAAGTATATTATTAAACTATATTATTAAGTATATTATTAAACTATATTATTAAAGTATATTATTAAACTATATTATTAAACTATATTATTAAACTATATTATTAAACTATATTATTAAACTATATTATTAAACTATATTATTAAACTATATTATTAAACTATATTATTAAGTATATTATTAAACTATATTATTAAACTATATTATTAAACTATATTATTAAACTATATTATTAAAGTATATTATTAAACTATATTATTAAAGTATATTATTAAAGTATATTATTAAAGTATATTATTAAAGTATATTATTAAAGTATATTATTAAAGTATATTATTAAAGTATATTATTAAAGTATATTATTAAACTATATTATTAACTATATTATTAAACTATATTATTAAACTATATTATTAAACTATATTATTAAACTATATTATTAAACTATATTATTAAGTATATTATTAAAGTATATTATTAAAGTATATTATTAAACTATATTATTAAACTATATTATTAAACTATATTATTAAACTATATTATTAAAGTATATTATTAAAGTATATTATTAAACTATATTATTAAAGTATATTATTAAACTATATTATTAAACTATATTATTAAGTATATTATTAAGTATATTATTAAAGTATATTATTAAACTATATTATTAAGTATATTATTAAAGTATATTATTAAACTATATTATTCAAGTATATTATTAAAGTATATTATTAAAGTATATTATTAAAGTATATTATTCAAGTATATTATTAAAGTATATTATTAAACTATATTATTAAGTATATTATTAAACTATATTATTAAAGTATATTATTAAGTATATTATTAAAGTATATTATTAAAGTATATTAATAAACTATATTATTAAAGTATATTTTCAAAGTATATTATTAAAGTATATTATTAAAGTATATTATTAAAGTATATTATTAAAGTATATTATTAAAGTATATTATTAAACTATATTATTAAGTATATTATTAAACTATATTATTAAACTATATTATTAAACTATATTATTAAGTATATTATTAAGTATATTATTAAACTATATTATTAAGTATATTATTAAAGTATATTATTAAAGTATATTATTAAAGTATATTATTCAACTATATTATTAAAGTATATTATTAAAGTATATTATTAAACTATATTATTAAACTATATTAATAAACTATATTATTAAACTATATTATTAAAGTATATTATTAAGTATATTATTAAAGTATATTATTAAAGTATATTATTAAACTATATTATTAAAGTATATTATTAAAGTATATTATTAAAGTATATTATTAAAGTATATTATTAAGTATATTATTAAAGTATATTATTAAACTATATTATTAAACTATATTATTAAGTATATTATTAAGTATATTATTAAACTATATTATTAAACTATATTATTAAGTATATTATTAAAGTATATTATTAAAGTATATTATTAAAGTATATTATTCAACTATATTATTAAAGTATATTATTAAAGTATATTATTAAACTATATTATTAAACTATATTAATAAACTATATTATTAAACTATATTATTAAAGTATATTATTAAGTATATTATTAAAGTATATTATTAAACTATATTATTAAAGTATATTAATAAAGTATATTATTAAAGTATATTATTAAACTATATTATTAAGTATATTATTAAAGTATATTATTAAACTATATTATTAAACTATATTATTAAGTATATTATTAAGTATATTATTAAACTATATTATTAAACTATATTATTAAGTATATTATTAAAGTATATTATTAAAGTATATTATTAAAGTATATTATTCAACTATATTATTAAAGTATATTATTAAAGTATATTATTAAACTATATTATTAAACTATATTAATAAACTATATTATTAAACTATATTATTAAAGTATATTATTAAGTATATATATTATTAAAGTATATTATTAAAGTATATTATTAAAGTATATTATTAAAGTATATTATTAAACTATATTATTAAGTATATTATTAAACTATATTATTAAACTATATTATTAAACTATATTATTAAGTATATTATTAAGTATATTATTAAACTATATTATTAAACTATATTATTAAGTATATTATTAAAGTATATTATTAAAGTATATTATTCAACTATATTATTAAAGTATATTATTAAAGTATATTATTAAAGTATATTATTAAGTATATTATTAAAGTATATTATTAAACTATATTATTAAACTATATTATTAAACTATATTATTAAACTATATTATTAAACTATATTATTAAGTATATTATTAAAGTATATTATTAAAGTATATTATTAAACTATATTATTAAGTATATTATTAAAGTATATTATTAAAGTATATTATTAAGTATATTATTAAACTATATTATTCAACTATATTATTAAAGTATATTATTAAACTATATTATTAAACTATATTATTAAACTATATTATTAAACTATATTATTAAGTATATTATTAAACTATATTATTAAACTATATTTTTAAGTATATTATTAAAGTATATTATTAAAGTATATTATTAAAGTATATTATTAAAGTATATTATTAAACTATATTATTAAAGTATATTATTAAACTATATTAATAAACTATATTATTAAACTATATTATTAAAGTATATTATTAAGTATATTATTAAACTATATTATTAAAGTATATTATTATTAAAGTATATTATTAAAGTATATTATTAAAGTATATTATTAAAGTATATTATTAAAGTATATTATTAAGTATATTATTAAAGTATATTATTAAAGTATATTATTAAAGTATATTATTAAGTATATTATTAAAGTATATTATTCAACTATATTATTCAACTATATTATTCAACTATATTATTAAAGTATATTATTAAAGTATATTTTTAAACTATATTATTAAGTATATTATTAAGTATATTATTAAAGTATATTATTAAACTATATTATTAAGTATATTATTAAAGTATATTATTAAAGTATATTATTCAAGTATATTATTAAAGTATATTATTAAAGTATATTATTAAAGTATATTATTAAGTATATTATTAAACTATATTATTAAAGTATATTATTAAGGTATATTATTAAAGTATATTATTAAAGTATATTATTAAACTATATTATTCAACTATATTATTAAACTATATTATTCAACTATATTATTAAAGTATATTATTAAAGTATATTATTAAAGTATATTATTAAGTATATTATTAAGTATATTATTAAAGTATATTATTAAAGTATATTATTAAACTATATTATTAAGTATATTATTAAGTATATTATTAAAGTATATTATTCAACTATATTATTCAACTATATTATTAAAGTATATTATTAAAGTATATTATTAAACTATATTATTAAGTATATTATTAAGTATATTATTAAAGTATATTATTAAACTATATTATTAAAGTATATTATTAAACTATATTATTAAACTATATTATTAAACTATATTATTAAACTATATTATTAAACTATATTATTAAGTATATTATTAAAGTATATTATTAAAGTATATTATTAAACTATATTATTAAGTATATTATTAAAGTATATTATTAAAGTATATTATTAAGTATATTATTAAACTATATTATTAAAGTATATTAATAAAGTATATTAATAAAGTATATTAATAAAGTATATTATTATTAAAGTATATTATTAAAGTATATTATTAAAGTATATTATTAAAGTATATTATTAAAGTATATTATTAAGTATATTATTAAAGTATATTATTAAAGTATATTATTAAAGTATATTATTAAGTATATTATTAAAGTATATTATTCAACTATATTATTCAACTATATTATTCAACTATATTATTAAAGTATATTATTAAAGTATATTTTTAAACTATATTATTAAGTATATTATTAAGTATATTATTAAAGTATATTATTAAACTATATTATTAAGTATATTATTAAAGTATATTATTAAAGTATATTATTCAAGTATATTATTCAAGTATATTATTAAAGTATATTATTAAAGTATATTATTAAAGTATATTATTAAGTATATTATTAAACTATATTATTAAAGTATATTATTAAGGTATATTATTAAAGTATATTATTAAAGTATATTATTAAACTATATTATTCAACTATATTATTAAACTATATTATTCAACTATATTATTAAAGTATATTATTAAAGTATATTATTAAAGTATATTATTAAGTATATTATTAAGTATATTATTAAAGTATATTATTAAAGTATATTATTAAACTATATTATTAAGTATATTATTAAGTATATTATTAAAGTATATTATTCAACTATATTATTCAACTATATTATTAAAGTATATTATTAAAGTATATTATTAAACTATATTATTAAGTATATTATTAAGTATATTATTAAAGTATATTATTAAACTATATTATTAAAGTATATTATTAAACTATATTATTAAACTATATTATTAAACTATATTATTAAACTATATTATTAAACTATATTATTAAGTATATTATTAAAGTATATTATTAAAGTATATTATTAAACTATATTATTAAGTATATTATTAAAGTATATTATTAAAGTATATTATTAAGTATATTATTAAACTATATTATTAAAGTATATTAATAAAGTATATTAATAAACTATATTATTAAAGTATATTTTTAAAGTATATTATTAAAGTATATTATTAAAGTATATTATTAAGTATATTATTAAAGTATATTATTAAAGTATATTATTAAAGTATATTATTAAACTATATTATTAAGTATATTATTAAAGTATATTATTAAAGTATATTATTAAACTATATTATTAAACTATATTATTCAACTATATTATTAAACTATATTATTAAAGTATATTATTAAAGTATATTATTAAACTATATTATTAAACTATATTATTAAACTATATTATTAAACTATATTATTAAGTATATTATTAAACTATATTATTAAAGTATATTATTAAACTATATTATTAAAGTATATTATTAAACTATATTATTAAAGTATATTATTAAACTATATTATTAAACTATATTATTAAACTATATTATTAAACTATATTATTAAAGTATATTATTAAACTATATTATTAAACTATATTATTAAACTATATTATTAAAGTATATTATTAAGGTATATTATTAAACTATATTATTAAGTATATTATTAAGTATATTATTAAAGTATATTATTAAACTATATTATTAAACTATATTATTAAACTATATTATTAAACTATATTATTAAACTATATTATTAAACTATATTATTAAGTATATTATTAAACTATATTATTCAACTATATTATTAAACTATATTATTAAACTATATTATTAAACTATATTATTAAACTATATTATTAAGTATATTATTAAACTATATTATTAAACTATATTATTAAGTATATTATTAAGTATATTATTAAAGTATATTATTAAAGTATATTATTAAAGTATATTATTAAGTATATTATTAAACTATATTATTAAGTATATTATTAAACTATATTATTAAAGTATATTATTAAAGTATATTATTAAAGTATATTATTAAACTATATTATTAAACTATATTATTAAACTATATTATTAAGTATATTATTAAAGTATATTATTAAAGTATATTATTAAGTATATTATTAAGTATATTATTAAAGTATATTTTTAAAGTATATTATTAAGTATATTATTAAACTATATTATTAAAGTATATTAATAAACTATATTATTAAAGTATATTTTTAAAGTATATTATTAAAGTATATTATTAAAGTATATTATTAAGTATATTATTAAACTATATTATTAAACTATATTATTAAACTATATTATTAAACTATATTATTAAGTATATTATTAAGTATATTATTAAAGTATATTATTAAACTATATTATTAACTATATTATTAAAGTATATTATTAAAGTATATTATTAAAGTATATTATTAAAGTATATTATTAAACTATATTATTAAGTATATTATTAAGTATATTATTAAAGTATATTATTAAACTATATTATTAACTATATTATTAAAGTATATTATTAAAGTATATTATTAAAGTATATTATTAAAGTATATTATTCAACTATATTATTAAACTATATTATTAAACTATATTATTAAGTATATTATTAAAGTATATTATTAAACTATATTATTAAACTATATTATTAAACTATATTATTAAGTATATTATTAAAGTATATTATTAAGTATATTATTAAGTATATTATTAAGTATATTATTAAAGTATATTTTTTAAAGTATATTATTAAAGTATATTATTAAAGTATATTATTAAAGTATATTATTAAACTATATTATTAAAGTATATTATTAAACTATATTATTAAACTATATTATTAAACTATAGTATAAAGTATATTATTAAACTATATTATTAAAGTATATTATTAAAGTATATTATTAAACTATATTATTAAAGTATATTATTAAAGTATATTATTAAACTATATTATTAAACTATATTATTAAGTATATTATTAAAGTATATTATTAAAGTATATTATTAAACTATATTATTAAGTATATTATTAAGTATATTATTAAAGTATATTATTAAACTATATTATTAAACTATATTATTAAGTATATTATTAAGTATATTATTAAAGTATATTATTAAAGTATATTATTAAAGTATATTATTAAGTATATTATTAAACTATATTATTAAGTATATTATTAAACTATATTATTAAAGTATATTATTAAAGTATATTATTAAAGTATATTATTAAACTATATTATTAAACTATATTATTAAACTATATTATTAAGTATATTATTAAAGTATATTATTAAAGTATATTATTAAGTATATTATTAAGTATATTATTAAAGTATATTTTTAAAGTATATTATTAAAGTATATTAATAAAGTATATTATTAAAGTATATTATTAAACTATATTATTAAACTATATTATTAAACTATATTATTAAACTATAGTATAAAGTATATTATTAAAGTATATTATTAAAGTATATTATTAAAGTATATTATTAAACTATATTATTAAAGTATATTATTAAAGTATATTATTAAACTATATTATTAAACTATATTATTAAGTATATTATTAAAGTATATTATTAAACTATATTATTAAACTATATTATTAAGTATATTATTAAAGTATATTATTAAGTATATTATTAAGTATATTATTAAGTATATTATTAAAGTATATTTTTTAAAGTATATTATTAAAGTATATTATTAAAGTATATTATTAAAGTATATTATTAAACTATATTATTAAAGTATATTATTAAACTATATTATTAAACTATATTATTAAACTATAGTATAAAGTATATTATTAAACTATATTATTAAACTATATTATTAAAGTATATTATTAAACTATATTATTAAAGTATATTATTAAAGTATATTATTAAACTATATTATTAAACTATATTATTAAGTATATTATTAAAGTATATTATTAAAGTATATTATTAAACTATATTATTAAGTATATTATTAAGTATATTATTAAAGTATATTATTAAACTATATTATTAACTATATTATTAAAGTATATTATTAAAGTATATTATTAAAGTATATTATTCAACTATATTATTAAAGTATATTATTAAAGTATATTATTAAACTATATTATTAAACTATATTATTAAACTATATTATTAAAGTATATTAAATTCAAGTATATTATTAAAGTATATTATTAAACTATATTATTAAGTATATTATTAAGTATATTATTAAACTATATTATTAAACTATATTATTAAGTATATTATTAAACTATATTATTAAACTATATTATTAAAGTATATTATTAAACTATATTATTCAACTATATTATTAAAGTATATTATTAAACTATATTATTAAACTATATTATTAAACTATATTATTAAACTATATTATTAAACTATATTATTAAACTATATTATTAAAGTATATTATTAAAGTATATTATTAAACTATATTATTAAACTATATTATTAAACTATATTATTAAGTATATTATTAAACTATATTATTCAACTATATTATTAAAGTATATTATTAAACTATATTATTAAACTATATTATTAAACTATATTATTAAACTATATTATTAAACTATATTATTAAGTATATTATTAAAGTATATTATTAAAGTATATTATTAAAGTATATTATTAAAGTATATTATTAAAGTATATTATTAAAGTATATTATTCAACTATATTATTAAAGTATATTATTAAAGTATATTATTAAAGTATATTATTAAACTATATTATTAAACTATATTATTAAACTATATTATTAAGTATATTATTAAAGTATATTATTAAAGTATATTATTAAACTATATTATTAAACTATATTATTAAACTATATTATTAAACTATATTATTAAAGTATAATATTAAAGTATAATATTAAAGTATATTATTAAACTATATTATTAAACTATATTATTAAACTATATTATTAAACTATATTATTAAACTATATTATTAAACTATATTATTAAGTATATTATTAAACTATATTATTAAACTATATTATTAAACTATATTATTAAAGTATATTATTAAAGTATATTATTAAAGTATATTATTAAACTATATTATTAAAGTATATTATTAAAGTATATTATTAAACTTTATTATTAAACTATATTATTAAACTATATTATTAAGTATATTGTATATTATTAAAGTATATTATTAAAGTATATTATTAAGTATATTATTAAACTATATTATTAAGTATATTATTAAGTATATTATAAAGTATATTATTAAACTATATTATTAAGTATATTATTAAAGTATATTATTAAAGTATATTATTATAGTATATTATTAAAGTATATTATTCAACTATATTATTAAAGTATATTATTAAACTATATTATTAAAGTATATTATTAAACTATATTATTAAACTATATTATTAAGTATATTATTAAAGTATATTATTAAAGTATATTATTA
>NW_027665828.1:0-128287 GCF_963924005.1 Protomyctophum bolini
GTCAGGATTTAAGACATTTTTAGAATCTGATCTCAGGTCAAAATGCATTAAAAGAACCACCATTCTTCTGTGCGTTTAGAATCTGACCTCAGGTCAGAATTGGTTAAAACTTAATAATAACGAGGTTGGTAAGGTTTTTATAGTGTCTGTTACTAACAACAACAACAACAACAACAAAAAGAAGAAATGATAAGGTTATAAAACTAAAGTAAATAACTACAGGCTCCTCCTGGTCAAAGTAAATTGTCCCCGTCTGTCTGTCTGTCTGTCTGTCTGTCTGTCTGTCTGTCTGTCTGGGCGCAACATGAACATGGAGGGTGTTTGTGAGAAGAAGCTTTTGTAGAAAAAAAAGCGATAACTACACATTGTACCATGGTCTAAAATTACAGGAAGGGAGGCCAGATTTGAGGTTGCTGACAGCCAGCTTCACAATACATTAGCAGGTCCCACCAAGTGGACCCCATGCTCACTGTGTACTGTATATGCCAGAGATTGAATTGTTAACCCATTCTGAACGGGAACCCATTTTTGTATTAGCATTACGTTATGCTTTAGCTATTGAAAAACTGCAGATCTACAAGCTCATAGCGCGCCACCGAGTGGCGCGCTACGAGCTTGTAGGTCTGCTATTTTTGAAAAAATCAAAGAACGACTGACATTTTTAGAATCTGATCTCAGGTCATAATGGGTTATAATCAGACCAGTGTGTGTCCAGTGGAAACCTCACTATGAATCTGATCTCAGGTCAGAATGGGTTAACATATACACTCTTTGACATTGTCACAGCGGCATGTTTTAGTGAGGCCAGCGAGAGAGAGAGAGAGAGAGAGAGAGACAGGAAAATGATTGTGCTCCCAACAAGGTTATGAAACAGGTGGAACTCCCCCACCCCCCCCCCTCCTCCCCCCTCCCCTCCCCCCCCCCCCCCCCACCCCCCCCCCTCCTCCTCCCCCCCTCCCCTCCCCCCTCCACTACTCGCAGGTTCTCGCGGAGGGTTCTCTCTGGTGTTTTTTTCATCTTCTTCTGCATGCGTGTAAATTGCCACCAGAAGTGAATAAAATGGTCCCATCTGTAAAGTGGAGCTTCACGGGGGCCCCACTTCAGAGACCTGAGATCAATTTGGTGTGCGTTTATCCCACTGAGACCTGCAGAGGCCATCTGAAAGACCCATGTTTCTATGTGTGGCAAGGACCCCCAGAATTATCTGTATTTGGTCGTGGACCCCCAATCTGAAAATATGTTGTTTTGATTGATTGATTGAAATATTTCTTAACAGTTTTGCAGAATTACAGTACATTTCAAGCACAAACTCAATACAAATACTGTTAACTGTTGCAAGTGGACGACCCGATTAAGCATTACACTTGTTTACAACAGGGGTCCACCATGTTCAATTCATCAAAACATCTAGAGACGTACAAATAGACACTTCAATATATAGTCAAAGAACAGAACAGGAATTCATCATAATGGAGGTATATAAAAAGGGAAAATAAACATAGTTAGGGGGAAAAAGGGGGAGGATTTGAGTTAAAAGCGTTCCGCTCTGAAAGAATATAATATTCCAAAGATTTTTTCAAAAATAGCAGATCTACAAGCTCGTGGCTTGGCACTCTCAGTGCTTGTAGATCTGCTATTTTTCAATAGCTATAACGTATAACACAATGCTTTAAAAATAAAAAACGCCAAAAGCGGTTGTTCTCCCTGTCCTGAGTGGGTTATTCTCTGAGAGGAGCACACAATGGGAGTTCAGTCGAAGATCAGTTTTCAATTGGATAATAGGGTTGTGAAATGAGGGGATGGAGAGGCCGTTGCTTTCACACATTCTAAGATGGCTTCATATCTCTGTCTGTAACGTGAGGCGTGTATTTCTCCACTAGCCTCGACACCTTCCATATAGAACCCTCTCTCTCTGTCTCTCTGTGTCTCTCTGTCCGAGGATCCCATTCAATTTGCGCCTGCAATAATAATAGTTAGTTGTCTCTCGTCTGGGCATTACTATATTTTGACACCCTTTCTCATGCATGCTGCGCTCGGTTAATATAAGACAGTGTAATAATAATTAATGTGTAATAATACCGGGTAATCAAATTCACTCAACTCATATAAATTTCTTTCAGTTTCCTTTCATCCTGCAGTGTGTTATTTTGACATGTTAAATTGTTATAGCCTATACTAGTATAGGCTATAACTATATTTACCAACTAGTTATTAGTCGATAATTATCGTCTTAACCATATTGTTATTGATGTTTCGTTGTGTCTAATAGGATATGTTATATGTGTAGGCTACTATGCATCTGTCTGTGTACAAATGGAACCATTTGGTTCCGTTTGTAGACGTTTTCACGGCTTAAACGAACACTCGGGATTTGTACTTTGAATGCGTCTCGGGTTTCCACGGGCTCTCCCAGCTGTGACATTGCCCCGCATCGCTAGAAGCCCAGTCGACAGAAGCCACACTTGCTTCATGCTTGTATAACACTGGAGGAGAGACACTGTGGTGACATTGTCCCCCTCTCTCTCTCTCTCTCCCCTAACACTCTGCAGCCACTAGATGGGGTATGATAACCACAGAGTAGACACCCTCCGCTGGGAGAACCACCACCAACACTACGGTGGTGTTGATCTGGTACATTTTTCATTTGACTTTTTAACTCATAATATAGTCTCTTTGAATAGTTTTCATTTAGTTTTTAGCCACATTTGAGTCATTCATCTTTGATGAATTGAACAAGGTGGACCCTCTTGTAAACAGTGTAATGCTTAATTGGGTCGTCCTCCCCTCACAGTTAACACAGTCTTTGTATTGAGTTTGTGCTTGAAATGTACTGTAATTCTGCAAACTGTTAAATATTTCAATCAATCAATCAAAAACCTGGAATGTTTTAGTGTTAGTCTAGTTTTAGTCGACTTAAATGTCACAAGATTTTAGTCGACTATAAATCTACAGTTGATTTAGTCGACTAATATATAAATGTATTTCGGCGCGGGGCCTTGATGCCATCGACGTAATTTTGTCTTAAATATCCGATCTACAAGCTCACACAACACGGTCCACTATAGCTTCGTAACATTTTAGTCTAAGTTTTTTATTTTTGTTTAACGGAATTGTCAACATATATTTATAATTAGTTCGTTTTTAGTCGTCTATATAGGGCTTATAGTTTTAGTATAATTTAAGTGTCCGTTTACACTTTTCGTCAGGTGAAAAAAAAGGTAATAGGCGACGAACATTTTTTCCGTCATAGTTATTAGTCGATGACATCGCTGCGCGGGAACGGAACACACAGCTCCAGGGTGCCCCAGGGAGGGGGGGGGGGGGGTGATGGAGGGGGGGGGTGGAGGGGGGGGTGATGGAGGCAGCCAGGCACAGCTGTGTGTCTACAGCTTATCAACACACACAACTTATAATATAACCGCCTCTTCTTCCGACTCTTCATTAGGTTTCATTGTTTCTTTCATTATAAAACTATTCCCGATAACCTGCGCCATGTTTTCATGGTTATCTTCTCTCCAGTTGGGAGGTTTTTTCCATTGTTGGGGAGAACACATACACAAACACCCCGCTTGGTGAATTGAATTGAATTGCACTGACATCATTGTGCCCGGGAGGGTGGGTGTTTTCAGGTCCCCTATCCTATATACTGTACAAAGATAGCTAATATAGCATTGTTTTGGAGCAACGGCATGAATTTCACACAGTGGTTAACACATTGGCCTGACGTCGAAATAAAATAAAAAAGTCTTCTGAAAGAATATATATTTCAAAGATTTGTGCATGCCGCATTTTCACGATTTTTCAAAAAATAGCAGATCTACAAGCTCGTAGCGTGGCACTCGGTGGCGTGCTATATGAGCTTGTAGATCTGCTATTTTTCAATAGCTAAAGTATAACATAATGCTTAGTTATAAAACACCAAAAGGGGTTCCTGCCAGAATGGATTAAAACATGCTCATCAAATTAATTTACCTTAATTTAGTTTCAAGAATTATACACTATACGCTTTGAATTTGTACACCTATATATGCCAGGCAACCCCATTGAAGAAAACCTCATGCAATATTCATTCATAAAAAAATATTATTAAGATCCTTAAGACTATACTGTAAGTATTGTCTAAGAACTTTGCACAGAAAACTACTGAAATGTCAAAGGCTGCACTGTTTCTCATGAATCTGATTGTGTCATAGAGAACTGTACATACTATATAACTTCATTCAACTTTGAATGAGACAACATTAAACAGCAAAGGGGTGTGTGTGTGTGTGTGTGTGTGTGTGTGTGTGTGTGGTGTGTGTGTGTGTGTGTGTGTGTGTGTGTGGAGCGCGTGTGTGTGTGTGCGTGTGCGCGTGCACGAGCGTGCGTGCAAAGGATAGCCTACTAACAATAATAATAATAAAAGTGGAATCCATTTAAATTGTGGTTATGTTAGTTTCGTAGGACCTGATAGATAAAAAGTTCCAGAGTGTCTAGAGAGTGTTAGTCAGTGGTTTGGCTCAGTGAGGGAACGCTCCGTTGAGTCATCTGGTTGATCTCAGACCTGCAGAGCGACTGCTGCCGTTTACTTTAACCCATTCTGAACGGGAACCCATTCTGGTGTTATAGCATCATGTTATGCTTTAGCTATTGAAAAATAGCAGATCTACAAGCTCATAGCGCGCCACCGAGTGGGCGCGCTACGAGCTTGTAGGTCTGCTATTTTTTAACAATCGTGAAAATGTGCTCAAACCTTTGAATATATATTCTTTCAGAGCGAACGTTTTTAACTCAAATCTTTGCTTCTGCAGGGGGGGTCTCTGTACAACACATTTTCAGATGGGGGTCGACGGCCAATTACATATAATCTTGGGGTCCTTGACATGAAAATGTTTGAGAACGACTGACATACCGTACTAGAAACATAGGGTTTTTCAGAAAACTGTCGTGATTTAGAAGGTATTTGTAGAAACATCCTCGGGTCAAAAAAGGGTTAACAGTATATGTGAAGTAAGAGGATCTAACTATAACACCCAGAACAAACTTTTAACTGCGGTAAGACGTCTCCTCTCTCTCTCTCTCTCTCTCTCTCTCTCTTTTTTATATATATGCAACGTCAATAATATATTGTATGCTCTATTGAAACATTTGAAAACAGATTTGAACACAATTAAGACTTTAACAGTTTATACTTGTGTGCAAAACTGCATGTCTTAATTATTCTGTCATAATCTTTAGGCTTACAGTATCATAGGTGTTATGACCCGGTCTGCTGACTTCTGTGGTGTAGAATCTACACTGTACAGTAGATGCCATGAAAAACAAAATTCTAATTAAAGAAAAAAAAAATAGTATAGTTCAAATGTATAGCAAAAATTACTGAAAGGTTAGGTCCTCAACAAAGACCCCAACAATGTAAAAGAAACACAAACAAAGTGGAGATATTAGTTTTCAGTTATTAGTACTGCCTTTATGGGATTTTTCATTTAATAACGCCATAACTTTGTTGATATGCTTGTTACTGTATATACGCTTATAGGATTTTCATTGACTTTCATATTGTATTCCACGTCATGCCATCAAACTAAACATTGTTAACCTTTTGCACACCACCACATGTTCATCTTGCATGGAGGTATCCTTTGACTTAACGTATCCACTGCAGCTTGAATTAATACAGTGAATATTATTTTCACACGTTCCATATTTTTAGATATGGCTCATTGTGTACAGTACGGTCCTCATCATCATAGCAGACAATTAGATTAACTGTAATTTATCTATTACTGCTCGGGAAGACAATGCTTTTCATTTAATTTTCATTGATATTATTGTGGTTCTCCTTTGTGTGTGTGTGTGTGTGTGTGTGTGTGTGTGTCGTGTGTGTGTGTGTGTGTGTGTGTGTGTGTGTGTGTGCATGTGCATGTGGTGTGTGCGCATGCGTGTGCATTTTCTGGGTGGCTGTATTCTTATTCTTTGTCAAAATTATCAATTTATGGCACTTTAAAGCAAAAAAAAAAAAGAGTATAATTCCTCTCATCGTGCACTTCCTTCCTTGAGAAATAAGTATAAATATATCTATTATAATTATATCTCTGTCTATTCTACAGTATAAGTATAAATATATCTTATATATTATATATCTGTCTATATTCTACAGTAAATACACCTTTAGCGAATGTTACAATATAATCCATTCAATCTCCTGAGCAGAGAGAACGTGGTCTCGGTTTTGTTTATTTAGGTTTTAATTGTTTCTACTAGCATTCACCAAGTTGTAATAACTGTATGACAGTTGCAGGACCCTCAGCTTATTTCATTTAGGTATTAAGGGACCGTATTGTAATGTACGACGACGTCGTCGTCTAACGTTTTAATGTGTCTGATAGGTTCACTGGAGAGTTCACGCACACCAATAGCAGAGAGTGATTTATTTTACTTGGGGGTGCCTAAAGTCAACAGTAGTTACACAGGAGAGGGACTCTCTCCCATGCGATGCCATCCCATTATAGGATGTCAAATATTGTGATGCCATTCTTAACCTATTCTGAACGGGAACCCTAATTGGTTTTAGCATCATGTTATGCTTTAGCTATTGAAAAATAGCAGACCTACAAGCTCATAGCGCGCCACCCGAGTGGCGCGCTACGAGCTTGTAGGGTCTGCTATTTTTGAAAAATCGAAGAACGACTGACATTTTTAGAATCTGATCTCAGGTTCAGAATGGGTTTAATCAGACCCAGTGTGTGTCCAGTGGAACCTCGTATGAATCTGATCTCAGGTCAGAATGGGTTAAATGAACAGAACAATGCCGGGGAACAACTCTAAAAGACAACCGACAAGTGACAATTCTGCAATGTGTGTGTGTACTATGTACTATAGTACATACTGTGTATATATATACACGCACACACGCACGCATGCATGCATGCGCACACACACACACACACACACACACACACACACACACACACACACACACACACACACACACACACACACACACACACACACACCCACACACACACACACACACACACACACACACACACACACACACACACATATATATAAGTGTATATAAACAATCCTTTACAATCTCATGGACTCAACCCTCAGCCACACTGAGAAACTGAACAATGAATTTTTAAATAAAACTCAAACATTTGCTTCGTGCTCAGGC
This sequence comes from Protomyctophum bolini, assembly GCF_963924005.1. Classification (NCBI taxonomy): domain Eukaryota; kingdom Metazoa; phylum Chordata; class Actinopteri; order Myctophiformes; family Myctophidae; genus Protomyctophum; species Protomyctophum bolini. The sequence continues at coordinate 7,163 of NW_027665828.1, forward strand.
CTTTTCCACAGTTTAAACAACGATCTTTTTTTTTCTTCTGATGGGGGGGGAAACGTGTGGATTTATTGTAAGTAAGAGATATAAGAGATAACTTTAATCCCCTATTGGATTGTAAACCCCCGCACCTCCAACACCACTTCACATAACGTGGCTCCACCAACGCGCCCCGCGTCGAGCCTTGACCCTTTTGTCTCATTTCCCTCAAAGTAATGAATGCCTTTTTTGCAGAGGACTATTTCAGAGGGGAAAGGATCTCACACACATAGTCTAGTCCGTCCCGTCAGTCCGTCCGTGCGTTCGGCACATTGGAATGTCAGATCAGGGGGGGAAAGAATCACCCAATCAGCATGCTGGTTGTTGTGAGCAAACAGAGCACAGGGTGCACACGGAGGAAAAGTGGTGACAGGGGGGGGGGGGGGGTCGTCAGGATGTCAATATAATAGACTGGCTTATGATGTGTAAATATCACAGCACCTTAATGGCTCTCCTGCCTCTCCTCTGACTGACGGAGACGGCGGAGTGCTATGGGGGGAGTGCTATGGGGGAGTGCTATAGGGGTCATACTATAGCACTGACTGCTATGGGGGAGTGCTATAGGGGTCATACTATAGCACTGACTGCTATGGGGGAGTGCTATGGGGGTCAGAGCACTGTCTGCTATGGGGGAGTGCTATGGGGGTTCATATAGCACTGACTGCTATGGGGGAGTGCTATGGGGGTCATATAGCACTGACTGCTATGGGGGAGTGCTATGGGGTCATATAGCACTGACTGCTATGGGGAGTGCTATGGGGGTCATATAGCACTGACTGCTATGGGGAGTGCTATGGGGGTCTAACCCTAACCCACCGGAGCACACTGGCCTATTAGTTTGCATTGCACAGTGCGCTATTTCGGAACGTGCCCCTAATGTTCAGATCAGATTGACCTCCGACCTCTACGACCATTGGGGGTGGTGGTGGTGCTTTAGTCCCACTGAGAGAAATAACAACCCAAAACATGAAGGATTTCATGTTCCTCTACATGACCACGGGACGGTTCACTTTGTTGACTAAGACTAAAGACTAAAGTCCACTAAAAAGGTTTTTCCAGAAGACTTAAATAGAACTAAAGTGTTCAAAAGACTAAGACTAAATAGTTTCTGGCTAAATTAACATTGCATTAAAACCCCTTTTGGTGTTTTAAACTTTAGCTTGTATAGGTCTGCTATTTTTTTTAAAGTCGTGAAAATGTGGCGCAAATCTTTGAATGTTTCAGTGCGAACGTTTTTAACTCAAATCGTTGCTTCTGAGGGGTCCCTGGAACAACATATTTTCAGATGGGGGTCCGGGCGGCACAAATACATATAATTTTTGGGGGTCCTTGACATGAAATACTGACAACTACTGACATAGAAAAAAATAGGTTTTTCAGAAAATTGTCATGATTTAGAAGTAATTTTTTTAATTTCGACATCAGGCCTAAATGGGTTAAGACGAAGACTAAAGACTAAAGTCGACTAAGGTTTTAGATTAAATAGGACTATATATAGGACTAAACGGTGTGTCATTCAAAAGACTATAAGACTAAATCAAAATATTGTGAAAACATTAACACGACACGGTATATAATATATATATATTGCTGTGACGGCTATAATTTATGTTATTAATCTGTTGGAGGAAATGAGGCGGTGTCGCCGTACTGTACGTCTCACTGTTCCTGCTGGACTTTTTACATTTTTCATTTTATTCCTCCACGGAATTCCTTCCCCTAGTCCTCCTTCACTCATACTCTACCTCTCTCTACCTCTCTCTCTCCTTCAGCCATACTCTACCTCTCTCTACCTCTTCTCTCTCTTCCCCTAGTCCTCCTTTACCCATACTCTACCTCTCTCTACCTCTGTCTCTCTCTCTCCTTCACCCATACTCTACCTCTCTCTCTCTCAGGCGCGCACACGCACGCACACACGCGCACACACACACTTACTTATGGTTGTCCATCGAATCCGATGATGACGTCCACTTATGTCCTTAACGGTGAGTTCTTTGATGGCTAAAGAGTCCAATCCTGGAATTACATGTTTTATTGCAGGTGGGTCATGGTAGGTTGTAGTGGTGGTAGTGGTAATGGCACACACACACACACACACACACACACACACACACACACACACACACACACACACACACACACACACACACACACACACACACACACACACACACACACACACACACACACACACACACACACACACACACACACACACACACACACACACACACACACACACTTAATTCAGTGTACGGTAAGTGTTAAAACAAAAAGCTGATAAACCCAACACACATATATCTGTAAACAACAACATAAAGTACACAGAGAGGGGAGCATAGCGTATTTACATAATTACAGTATTTATATGTTGCCCTCGCAAAAATCTCATTAACTCTCCGTTCCTATGCGTACAGTACACAAATTAAGCTTTGTGTTTTCCATTCTTTTCCCTGGAACACATCTGTCAACGCTGCATGGACTACAGTGTACAGTAGTTTATAGTTTACAGTGTAGTTTGGACTCTAACTAACCGTCGACAAATGAAACAAACCCAGAACAAAACAAACGTGGTAGAGTATGTGTGACATCACAATATATATATATATATATATATATATATATATATATATATATATACACACATATATTTATGGTGCCTATTACTGTCTGTAATAAACATAACTGTTTTATTATACACCTGTAAGACAACTATGACCGTAGACATGTTAAACATGAAATAATGATTTCCTTCTTTCTTTTTTATCCAGCATTTTGCCCTTAATGTAACTGTAGCGTTAAGCTAGTATTTCCCTTGTATTGCCTACATTTAAATGGAGTGGCTACTGCCCTACTAAATACATTACTGACCACTGGCTTTTGTTTTGTTTTAGCCTTTTAAAATAATTCAAGATCCAATTTCAAATCAACGTTCACATTGTTTCTGTATACCGTCCGTGAGTGTTAACATCAAAAGTAAACGTTTTGCAGCACCTATATTACTTTGTTCGCTCTGAAACAAAACAATAATAATTCATTCTTAAGGATGAGTGAATGCCTAGAGAGAGCAGGGATATTTAAAGAATGCTCATCAAACAAATATGCCCCAGAGACACAATATAGTATGTCACATTGCGGGTGACATTTTGGTGGGGGGGGAATTAGTAATTACAACCACTTACTTTAACCCATTCTGACCTGAGATCAGATTCTAAAAAATGTCTTCTACGTCCTGACAGTTTCCATTCTGACCTGAGATCAGATTCTAAAAAAATGTCTTCTATGTCAGTCGCTCTTCGATTTTTCAACTTCAGCAGATCTACAAGCTTGTAGATCTGCTATTTTTCAATAGCTAAAGCATAAACATGATGCTGTAACACCAAAAGGGGTTCCCGTTCAGAATGGCTTAAAACTGCTTGATGTTGAGTCTCCTTACACAAAGGAAAAAATACCGTAGCATTTATTACAATAGCCCTGAAATTACAGGAATAAGTCGATGACACCCCTCTCACAATGTGCCGCTTTATTTGTTTGCAAATGTGAACAATATGGACATTAATTCAATACAATGCTGTCTATTGCTTAATTTCACACTTTGTCAAAATGCAAAATGCTCTGAAGTTGCTCTGGAGTAAAAGTCTTTGAAAGAGCAATGATGCATTTCAGTAAATACATTACTTTTTAATTTTAATAGAGTTTATATACATAATATATATTATATTCTACAAATGCACGCACACAAACGCAGACACACACACACACACCCATGCACACACACACACACACACCACACACACACACACACACACACACACACACACACACACACACACACACACACACACACACACACACACACACACACACACACACACACACACAACCCATTGCCATTATGCAGATGATCAGCTTATTAGTACAGTATATACTGTCACTTGGATGAAGGTTATATTGTGTAAGCTTGTTGTTTTTATCGCGTGATAATACCTCACCATAATGACTTCACACATGGAGTGTATATTTCATCGTGGAGATGAAATACAGTAGACTGAGTGATTGGCTGCTGTCTCCACCAATAGAGAAGCCAGTGTACAGTACAGTATAGTACAGTACAGTGTGATCTAATAGAAGTGACCTCAGTGGATGTATCACTCATGAAGCCGTCTTTGATTTCGGCCCACTTGTTTCCGCCCCGTCCCAAAAGAACACACGCGTGGGGCCCGGCCGCGTTATTCCCACATCCAAACTGACCTTGAAGCACTTCTTTAGAACTCTCTCCAAAGCCACAAGTTAGCTCAAGGTTGCATGGTGGAATCTGTCCCGTTGTTTTGTTCCATTAGCCCAAACCCCTCGGCCCCTCCATAGCGTCACCCCCGGAGCCCCCCCTCCTCTCTCTCTCCCTCTCTCTCTCTCTCTCTCTCTCTGGGTGAAGACTAACACCTGAGCGCCGCCCCGTCGTCCACTATAACAACAAGGTGGCGTGGGGAGTGCAGGTTGAAGAGCGGGTCAGCCGGGGTGATCGAAAACAAAGCGGTGGAGGATAAAAAATATAATTTTACCTCCCACCGTAATCCCAGGCTTCCAAGAATGACCTTTGATCTGCCAGGGGGGGGGGGGGGGGGGCTGCATGTGTGGTATGTGCCGACCCCCCCCCCCCCCCCCCCTGCACCACACACACACACACAACACACACCGACCGAGCGTTCCTGGTTGCATTGGACGTGGGGGCGGCACTCTGATCCATCCTGGGAAGCAATCACGGAGCGCACACCGCTATCAGGAAGGCTGTTCTGGGGAACACTCTATAAGCTCGACTCCAGAGGTGAGTGTGTGTGTGTGTGTGTGTGTGTGTGTGTGTGACTGTGTGTGTGTGTGTGTGTGTGTGTGTGTGTGTGTGTGTTGTGTGTGTGTGTGTGTGTGTGTGTGTGTGTGACTGTGTGTGTGTGTGTGTGTGTGTAAAGCATAAGAATAAAATGGTCAAATGCAGCCAAGCACACAGTAAAAGCCTGATGGGCCCTCTCTCTCTCTCTCTCTCTCTCTCTCTGTGTATCTGCACTAGTCCCTCGGCCTGCTGTGATTCACCACCGCAACACAAAAACACTGAATGATCTTCGGTTGAGGGAAATGTTGGCAAAACATTTGTTTTTTTTTCTCCTTATTATTTCAGTCAATATTGTTGTTGCACAAGCTTTGAGCAACACATGTCTGAACTTTGGCTGTGGTATAGAATTTACTTAATACTGTATATTAGCCTACACTTTTTCCCCTTTTCTTTTTGTTAAGATATTGTACTGTGTGTCTCATAGGGTAGACACAAAGATATATCTTCTCGAGATTTTATATGTTTTGACTAAAGTGTCAAGTCCAACCAATAAATCTGTAATCATGGCCCCGCTACGCGCAAGGCTCACTGGAGCCCTGGGCCTTTGGTGAATTCCCCTCCGCATGTGCGTTTATTTGATTGTTTAAGAGTGATTTCCGGAAACCAAGTTTAAAGACGGCCAGGAGCTGCCTTGTAACAATTATGGGGTTAAATGGCAGTTGGCCACACAGGGAGGGCATTTGCCTGCTGGGGCTGGCAGCCCCCTTTCCTGCTCCCGCGGAGGTCAGGGGTCAAAGACTTTTCAGGAAAAGTCCATTTCTCAAAGCACTCTGAGAAACAGGTGATGGTCTGGACAGCGCCGTGTTGACCTAAACGGGCCCCAGAACATGGAACCGCTTCATGCTTTAAGTTTAAACGTCGTTGCTTTATGGTCCTTTTTGGTAAAGAACGGCTGTACTTTTTATAACGTTTTTTTTGGGGGGGTATAGACTGCATAAACATCCAGTCAGTCACACTATACTAAATAAACGGTGTAGTAAACAGAGACTCACTAACTATAATACGGTATTCGTCTGTGGGTGTTCGTTTTGCAAAACAATCTCTAATTTCAAGATAAATCTATAAGCTTTTACGATACTTTCCTTCGAATATGTCATATTGTCGCTGGTATATATTAACATGCTTGAATCAAATAAAGCAACTTTAAGTTGGACAAAAAAAAAAAGTTGCGGGAAAGAAAGTTCTGAGTAAAAGTACAGATATATAGCACAGTAAAAATATAGCACCGGAAAACCTATAGAAACTTATGTTTCTACAGCTATACTATACAACAACTACAAACTACGAGGCTGACACACATCAATGGGGAGAGAGGGTTTAGTTTAGTACAACAACTACAAACTACGAGGCTGACACACATCAATGGGAGAGAGAACTACAAACTACGACAGGCTGACACACATCAATGGGGAGAGAGGGTTTAGTTTAGTACAACAACTACAAACTACGAGGCTGACACACATCAATGGGAGAGAGGGTTTAGTTTAGTACAAACTACGACAGGCTCACACACATCAATGGGAGAGAGGGTTTAGTTTAGTACAAACTACGACAGGCTGACACACATCAATGGGAGAGAAAAACTACAAACTACGAGGCTGACACACATCAATGGCAGAGAGGGTTTAGTTTAAAGTACAACCGAATTAAAAGAGAGAAAAGGGGGCAAAAGGCAGTCAGGTTGATTTCGACCCCTCTGTGCTCTCTCCCTATTTGGATTGGTTAAATCGCCGGGACCTGAAGCTGAACCCATCAGGAAGGGCTTAAGTGTTTAGGATTAGGGATCTAAAAAGGCATTTGGAGGCCCTGAATCAAACGCGCCCAAAGACTGGAGGGGTGGAGGCAGCAGCAAGCCCCCTCTAGTGTTTGGCCTGCAAGGTAATCAAACAGGGCGGCTGGGTGGGTGGGGGTAGGTGGGTGGGGGGCCGTGGGGGGGGGGGGGGGGGGGGGGGTAGGGGGGTAGGGGGGCCTTAGCACACCTGCAGGAAGGGCCCACAGCACAGAGAAAACGGTCCCGGCAAAGCAACGCAACGCAAGCAAGCTGGAGGGCTCCCCCCAAACCCGCCCACCACCAAAACTCTTAGAGTGACAACAGCTGGGGTGGGGGTGGGGGGGTGTATGGCACAACGTGGCCCCAAGGGCAAGGTCAGCCAGCGGACCAGCGGGGGGGGGGGGGGGGACGGGGGGGGACAGCGGGGGGATTGTTTTCACTCCCACCATGCAGTGAAAAAACACAGACTCCACATCATGGAGGAGGAGGAGAGACATGGTATGTATGTATGTGCTGCCAGCTGTGGTCTTGGAGGATTGCAGCTCTAAAGTCCATGCAGGGCCTGACCCCATTTTAACACTATATGAAGGGAAGCCGGGTTTGCTAATGAGCAGTGGCCTCTTGCCCCCCCAAACCCCCCCCCACCCCCCCCCACCCCCCACAACCTGAGCACTCCATTCACTGACTGCACCCGTAGATAACTACGTATGGCACTGAGAAAGACCCAACCGGAGCTCTCCATTCACTGACTGCACCTGTAGTTACGTTTGGTAATCATTCACTGCACCCGTAGCTACGTTTAATGGTACTCATTCACTGCACCCATAGCTACGTTTGGCACTACTGCTACTACTAATACTACTGCTACTACTACTGCTGCTACTACTACTGGCTCCCGGTCGCTGCCCGCACAGAATACAAAACTCTGATGCTGGCATTCAAAGCAACCAAAGGTATGGCTCCCCCATATCTTGCAAGTATGATCGAACCCTACAAACCCTCCCGCTCACTCAGATCAGCCAACGAAGGGAAGCTGGAGGTATACCTTCACTAAAAACGCCGGGACAACAACGCTCCACACGTCCCAAACTCTTCTCCCTTCCTTCTGGCTCCAAAACTGTGGAATGCACTTCCCATTATTGCAGTCAGAACTGCAGCATCGCTCCCAATCTTCCGCCATAGTCTGAAAACCCACCTTTTCAGACTCCCATCATGGCCCATAGCACTTACCCTATACCCCCTTAGATAGCATTTCTGTAGACTTAGATAGCATTTGATACTGCTACTGCTACTAATACTAATACTAATAATAATCCATTTGGCATTCAACACTAAAATATGGTATTTTATTTCTGCAGCACAAAGTGAGTCAACCTGAATGGATCCATTACATCATCAGAGTTAACGGACATCACCTGGGGGCTAATTGGACGGTCCAGTTAACATCAAAGCAGCAGCTGTGCTTTCTATGGAATCTGTTTATACGCCTACAGTACATCCCCATTCCCACGTACTGTACATACACGCGTTATTCACCCCCAATATATCCAAACGTTATAATGAAGGTCATTCTCCATCAATTCACTTTGATCTAAAAATCACAAACGTTTTGCATTTTAATACAAAAAAAATGAAATCCTTCATTTCATGCACATAGATCACACTCTCTCTCTCTCCCTCCCTCTCTCTCTCTCTCTCTCTCTCTCTCTCTCTCTGTCTCTCTCTCTCTCTCTCCCTTCATCTATATCGTTCTCTACTTAAAAGCAACTTATGCAGCACATATCAAGTATAAATGAATTAATTTGAGAAAAAGAAAAAGTAGACAATATTAAGATCATAAGCTTTTTAAAGCAACTTTTGACACACTATATAACTGCTGCATGCTGCAACAGATGTGTATTATAGTTCAAATAATACTGTATATGGAATATAATATTATGCCATTGTTTTATTGAGTAGTGTTAAAAGTAAATTATCCATACTGTACATTAAAAGCAACTTTTTTTATAGACGGTGTGGAAATTCCCTCGGCCGAAGTAAAGACTATCATTTGGCTTCTCAGGTTCTGGGAGGGAGGTTATAGTTGTGTGTGTTTATTGCAGCGCACATGCATACTTCTAGCTCTCTTAACCCATTCTGACCTGAGATCAGATTCTAAAAATGTCTTCTACATCCTGACAGTTTTTATTCTGACCTGAGATCAGATTCTAAAAATGTCTTCTATGTCAGTCGCTCTTCGATTTTTCAAAAATAGCAGACCTACAAGCTACACCTCATGTTTCTGTATCAGGTGGTTCTCAATATTTCATGTCAAGGACCCCAAAAAATATATGTAATTGGCCGCCGACCCCCCCATCTGAAAATATGTTGTTCCAGGAACCTTCCAGAAGCTCTGACTTTTCAAACATTTTGTGCCACATTTTCACGATTTTTCAAAAATAGTTCATAGCGCGGCACTCGGTGCCGCGCTATGAGCTTGTAGATCTGCTATTTTTCAATAGCTAAAGCATAACATAATAACGCTTAAAACGCTTAAAAGTGGTTCCCGTTCAGAATGGGTTAAAACTATAACACATTTTGTTCCGGAGATAAATGCTGGATATCATGAGATGAGATGACATGCTTTGGGTGTACAGTATGGGCCTGTTATGAAGGAAACACGTACAGTAAGTGCTACCAACCAACTCTATACTATAGTGTACACTGCAGATTAAATAAAGACTGATGTTGAGTCCATTTCTACACTTTTTTCGATTTTGTCGACTAATACTATTAGAAATATGTTCGTCGACTACCTTTTTTCACTGACGAAAACTAAATGGAAACTAAAGCTATGATGACTAAAACTATAAGACTAAATATTTAACAATTCCGTCAACAGATAAATGTTAGGAAGGGACTATATAGTGGACAAGAGATCCAGTATATCCAAGTAATTTTACACTTCATGGTTGCATGCTGAAAGTACAGCTGATCTACAAGCTCACAACGCGCCGCAGCGAGCTTGTAGATCGGCTACTTTCAGCAAGTGTAATATCAGTCATTATACGAGGCATCAACACCCGCCAAAATACATTTTAGTCGACTAAATCCGTTCGATATTTAGTCGACTAAAACTAGACTTAACACTAAAACATTTCAGATGACTAAAATATGACTAAAACCAAAATGAAGTTTCATTCCAAAGACTGTGACTATAACTAAAATAGAAATGTGCAAAAACTCTGCCATAAACAACCCTGATGTTGGAGGTGTGTGTATTTGATAAAGTTCGAGGCAGCGAAACCTATACCAGCCTTGCACAGCTATCTGCGGTTTTACTGAAACCTGCCAGCCTTGTACAGCTATCTGCGGTTTTACTGAAACCTGCCAGCCTTGTACAGCTATATGCGGTTTTACTGAAACCTGCCAGCCTTGCACATGCAGCTATATGCGGTTTTACTGAAACCTGCCAGCCTTGCACATGCAGCTATATGCGGTTTTACTGAAACCTGCCAGCCTTGCACATGCAGCTATATGCGGTTTTACTGAAACCTGCCAGCCTTGCACAGCTATATGCGGCTGTACTGAAACCTGCCAGCCTTGCACAGCTATCTGCGGTTTTACTGAAACCTGCCAGCCTTGCACAGCTATATGCGGTTTTACTGAAACCTGCCAGCCTTGCACAGCTATCTGCGGTTTTACTGAAACCTGCCAGCCTTGCACAGCTATCTGCGGTTTTACTGAAACCTGCCAGCCTTGCACAGCTATATGCGGTTTTACTGAAACCTGCCAGCCTTGCACAGCTATATGCGGCTGTACTGAAACCTGCCAGCCTTGCACAGCTATCTGCGGTTTTACTGAAACCTGCCAGCCTTGTACAGCTATCTGCGGTTTTACTGAAACCTGCCAGCCTTGTACAGCTATATGCGGTTTTACTGAAACCTGCCAGCCTTGCACATGCAGCTATATGCGGTTTTACTGAAACCTGCCAGCCTTGCACATGCAGCTATATGCAGTTTTACTGAAACCTGCCAGCCTTGCACAGCTATATGCGGTTTTACTGAAACCTGCCAGCCTTGCACAGCTATATGCGGCTGTACTGAAACCTGCCAGCCTTGCACAGCTATCTGCGGTTTTACTGAAACCTGCCAGCCTTGTACAGCTATATGCGGTTTTACTGAAACCTGCCAGCCTTGCACATGCAGCTATATGCGGTTTTACTGAAACCTGCCAGCCTTGCACATGCAGCTATATGCAGTTTTACTGAAACCTGCCAGCCTTGCACGACTATATGCGGTTTTACTGAAACCTGCCAGCCTTGCACATGCAGCTATATGCAGTTTTACTGAAACCTGCCAGCCTTGCACATGCAGCTATATGCAGTTTTACTGAAACCTGCCAGCCTTGCACGACTATATGCGGTTTTACTGAAACCTGCCAGCCTTGCACATGCAGCTATATGCAGTTTTACTGAAACCTGCCAGCCTTGCACAGCTATATGCGGTTTTACTGAAACCTGCCAGCCTTGCACAGCTATATGCGGCTGTACTGAAACCTGCCAGCCTTGCACAGCTATCTGCGGTTTTACTGAAACCTGCCAGCCTTGTACAGCTATATGCGGTTTTACTGAAACCTGCCAGCCTTGCACAGCTATCTGCGGTTTTACTGAAACCTGCCAGCCTTGTACAGCTATATGCGGTTTTACTGAAACCTGCCAGCCTTGCACATGCAGCTATATGCGGTTTTACTGAAACCTGCCAGCCTTGCACATGCAGCTATATGCAGTTTTACTGAAACCTGCCAGCCTTGCACGACTATATGCGGTTTTACTGAAACCTGCCAGCCTTGCACATGCAGCTATATGCAGTTTTACTGAAACCTGCCAGCCTTGCACGACTATATGCGGTTTTACTGAAACCTGCCAGCCTTGCACAGCTATATGCCGTTTTACTCGCTCGTATATATTATAACAGTGAAATCACTGTCTGCAGATCAGTGGCTGAAATGTTGCACTAACGAGGCATGAGCAGTAATACCCGAGGATCAGTTGGCGCTGGTTTGAGGCGCTCACTTGATCCAGTTATTAGGGTAATGTAATGGAGTCTCCTAATCCAAACTCAAACCAAACTCTTCCACCATAGGGGGGCACAATAGTCAGGCAACACGTTATATTCCATTCCAGCACAAAGCTAGCTACGACTTCCCCCCAGTAATATAATGTAGCAGGGACACTGCTGAGGATCAAACAAGTCCTTCACAGTATATGGTCCCATAAAATGATTTTCTCCCTTCTTCCTCTCTCGCTCTCCTTTCCCCCACTATACCCCTCCCCCCCCCCCTCTCTCTCTCTCTCTCTCTCTCTCTCCCTCTCTCTCTCTTTCTCTCCAACAAAACGCTCTGCTGGCGAGGCATATTCTACGCTCCTTAAAGCCTAAATTAAAGCCCTAACTCTTTTATTTTAAATGAGAATAAAAAAGGCAAAAAGGAGAGTTAGTGGTGCCGGCACAATCTTGATTGTGTCGAAGAAAAGGGGGGGGTGTTAGGGGGTGGAGAGAGCAGGGTGATGGAGGAGGAAAAATTAAACGCTATTAAAAAATATATAGAACATTACATTAACCCGTTCTGAACGGGAACCCATTTTGGGTGTTAGCATCATGTTATGCTTTAGCTATTGAAAAATAGCAGATCTACAAGCTCGTAGCGCGCCACCGAGTGGCGCGCTATGAGCTTGTAGGTCTGCTATTTTTGAAAAATCGAAGAGCGACTGACATTTTTAGAATCTGATCTCAGGTCAGAATGGGTTCATCAGACCAGTGTGTGTCCAGTGGAAACCTCGTATAGAATCTGATCTCAGGTCAGAATGGGTTAATACCGTCTGCCACTTATTGGTGCTAATTGGCAGATAATCCAAAGAGCTCTGTGTGCCCGAACGACCGGCCTAATGCCGGAGCTGGCCTATAGGAGCGAGCTGGGCCTCTCTCTCTCTCTCTCTCTCTCTCCCCCACCACAGAACAGAGTCCTATACCAGCCCTGGGTCCCTGCCGGGCCTAGCTGGTCAGGCCGTGGTGGAGAGAGAGAGGGATTAGCAACTGCTCCATTGTCGGCTCTTTCCAATGGAACATGACCTTGAGGAGAGTTTTGTTCAACATACTCCGATATTTCAGCGACACGAAACTTTAATAGGAGTATAATGGGAGGCTAAAAACACACACACACACACACACACACACACGTGTACACACACACACACACACACACACACACACACACACACACACACACGTGTACACACACACACACACACACACCACACACACACACACACACACACACACACACACACCATGAAACCTACGACCATGCATCCTCAATAAAAAATTTTATTCCATTTCAAAAGGAAAGCTAAAACCATAATATTTTCTGCACTATATTTACGTGCCTAATGTATAAGATCTACTGTACATTAAGATCTACTAACTGTACATTAAGTTGGTAAGAACTGTCATCCATGTACAGTGGTTCGAGTGAGAGTATAATTATGTTTGAATTCCTGCGTACAAAAATAAATAAACACTAAATCTCTATATGTTGCGAGGAAGTATACATGTAAAAGTGATGGTATTTAATACAACTGTCTGTAATACTGTACAAGAATACAGTTGTCCAGATCAAGATCTGCATGGTGAACCAAAACATTGTGGGGAAAGTGCATATTAAATGTTATGTATTTTGATAATGTGGTCGTATCCTAAACCCCTTTAATTAGCTCAACGTGGTCTCCAGTGAATGCACAAAGGGGCCGTCTGAGCGCTGAGGGCTGCCAGGGGAGCTCTTTAAAGGGGGGACCACCGTCTACACCTGTGCGCTGAGCGTGCTTTTCAATAGTCCACTTCCAAGCAAAGTCCTTGGCTGTGAATATTCCCATGTTAAAAGCACCAGCGATTAACCCATTCAGACCTGAGGTCGGTTTCCTACGAATGCCTTCTAAAATCCTGACAGTTTTCTGAAAAACCCTATGTTTCTATGGGCCGATTCATACTCCTATTTTACCGCTGTTTCGGCGCTGTAGTGCCCAAATGATTTCGGCTAGTCAGAATTTTTCAGTAGCACCGAAGAAGCAACCTCAAATGACGTCACATTGTAGGCTCTACAGCGCCGAACCGACTTTTATTCGGCTCTAAAATAAGAGTATGAATCGGCCCTATAAAGTCAGTGGTTCTCAACCTTTTTCATGTCAAGGATCATCTGAAAATATGTCATATCTTTACAAGAAGTAAAAAGACATGAGTTAAAAACGATTTTTCAAAGCTTGTAGATCTGCTATTTTTGAGTACCACTACCTGCTTTAGATATTTTTCAACAGCTACAGCACAACACAATGCTTAAAAACACCAAAAGGGGTTCCCGTACAGAACGCATTAAGGTACATCCGAAAGGAGATGTATTTCCGAGGCGGTTGTTTGAAGATTTCCCATTTGCATGAAAAAAGAGGGTCTCGGAGCAGCAAAAAAACTGTAACTTGTGAACTGATCAAAAGCTAAACGGGGGGCCTGCAGGTCTCAAGTTGAATGGCTTCTCCCCCCCCCCCCCCCTTTGACACGAGAGAGGCTCTCTGGAGGCGCCTGGGCGGCGTTGGGCCTTGGAGGGGTTAGCCATTCTGAACGGGAACCCCTTTTGGTTTTAGCGTCATGTTATGCTTTAGCTATTGAAAAATAGCAGATCTACAAGCTCATAGCGCGCCACCGAGTGGCGCGCTACGAGCTTGTAGGTCTGCTATTTTTGAAAAATCGAAGAGCGACTGACATTTTTAGAATCTGATCTCAGGTCAGAATGGGTTCATCAGACCAGTGTGTGTCCAGTGGAAACCTCGTATGAATCTGATCTCAAGGTCAGAATGGGTTAGAAAGCGGGTCGACCCTCCAGACCTAAGACCAATACGGTATGGTTCTATTCTCTGGAGTCTCTGGACAACACTCCACTTCTGCTCCCAGAGAAAAGGACCGGGCCGGGCGAGTCCGTCTGCTGCTGCTGTGTGTGTCTGTACTTCAACATAACAGCCCCTCAGCAACATTCCATAAGAGGGCTTTTTATACTATTGCTATGTATGGTCTTTCATGTTGGGGAAGGCGTGTGCGTGTGTGTGTGTGGGTGTGTGTGTGCGTGTGTGTGTGTGTCCGTGTCCGTGTGTGTGTGCGCGTGTGTTCATGATTACACGGTATTGCATATACAGTACGCATAAATGTATTTTATGTTCGTGTTCACAGGTGCACTCATCATAGGCAGTTGATGCAGTTTGTGTTTGTCTTTTCCATTTTAAATTCAAATAGCCTAATTTAAAAATAACAGTGCCAATAATAAAAGAAAAAGGCATATATACTTTCAGAACAACAAAGACGTTCCCATGCACGAATTCAACATTTTGAAATCTTACGATTTCTTTCATTGGTATAAAAGACACAACAAAACTTGTATTCAGTTTTTGAAACACAAGCGAGTATGTCTGAAATTCTTTATAGGAACAACTCCCTTGAGATGAACCATCTCGTTTTCAAGGGGGTCGTTTTGCAATTCACAAAATACACAATAAACTGCAACAAGACAACATTTCACATAACATGGGACATAACGTAGACATAACACATGGATCATTGCATCATGGATCTGCTACAGTGATGATTAGTGAAAACATGAACAATATAGTCCTCAAGATGAGAGGACAGCACATGATCAAACAAGTGCGCGCGCACACACGCGGTCGCGCGCACACACACTCTTGCTTGAATGAATGTATATTGGCCCAATCTTCCCCTGCAAACATCTTCAAAGTGGAAGAAGAGCGATAAGAAACCATTTGTTATTCTGCCCAGGTCCGTCCGTTTGTTCTCTGGGTGCGTTCTGATTGGATGAAGGCTGTGTGGATCTCCTCTGAATGCGTTCCTGATTGGATGAAGGCTGTGTGGATCTCCTCTGAATGCGTTCTGATTGGATGAAGGGCTGTGTGGATCTCCTCTGAATGCGTTCTGATTGGATGAAGCTGTGTGGATCCTCATCTGAATGCGTTCTGATTGGATGAAGGCTGTGTGGATCTCATCTGAATGTGTTCTGATTGGATGAAGGCTGTGTGGATCTCCTCTGAATGCGTTCTGATTGGATGAAGGCTGTGTGGATCTCTCTGAATGCGTTCGGATTGGATGAAGGCTGTGTGGTTGTGTTCTGATTGGATGAAGGCTGTGTGGATCTCCTCGGGCTCGACTAATTAACTACGACGAAAACTACATGGAAACTAAAGTTATGATGACTAAAACTATAAGAAGAATAAATATATTGACAATTTTGTCAAGAAATATAAACTAAACTAAAATCTATGTAGATTTGATATAGATTTTAAGTCGACTAAAATCTTTTGATATTTAGTCGACTGAAACTATAGACACTAAACACTAAAAACATTCCAGGTGACTAAAATGTGACTAAAACTAAATGTATATATATTTGGATATTGAATTTGGGTATTGTACTGTTGTGATATTATATGACATAAATGTAAAATATAAATATCGGATCGGGGAAAAATTGCTTATCGACAGATACTCAAAATCAAATGATAGGAATCGGGACCGGGAGCAAAAATATAACACGTGATCGATCGGGACATCCTTAATTCAAATGTTTTACTTAAGTAAAAGTATCAATACTGCAATTCAGATGTACAAGTCTACAAGTCCCGTATTCCAAACGTAATCAAGTAAAAGTACAAAAGTATCGGCATCAAAATGTACTTAAAGTACTAAAAGTACATGTACTCTTATTGCAGAATTATGTCCCATTTCACAAGTTCAAAATGTGTGTAGACAATCTTTTGAAAATAGCCTCTTTAGCTCTATATACAAGATCTGCTATTTATCATATCAAAATGCATATACAGGGTGGAAGTGGTTTGTTTTCCAATCGAAATTGAAATTCCAAAGTAACTATACTAACAACTAAAGTTTTCAAATAATTGTAGTGAGTGGAGTAGTTGTACTTCTGGGCAGAGAGTCATGCAGGGCAATCCAACCAGAGTGCAGCAAAGACCCACTCTTTATGTGCGCGTGTGTGTGTGTGTGTGTGGTGTGTGTGTCCCCGCGTGCATGTGTGTGTGTGTGTGTCACGCCTCTCTCTCTCTCTCTCACTATGTGACTCAGCTGGTTTCACTTAGAGAACACGGAGAGGGAGAGAGAGAGAGAGGGGGGGGGGGGGGGGGGGGGGGGGGCGGGGGGTCACGGGGTCACACCATGACCTCATCAAATTAGCCCCAACCGAGAGAGGTGTTTAGCACGAGTTAAAGCAAGTAATCTGAGGGGCATTAAATGCAAATGCAGCGACCATATGCCCACTTCAAACACACAGGACAGCTCCCATCCACCAAGACCCCCCCCTCTCTCTCTCTCTCTCTCTCTCTCTCTCTCTCTCTCACATGCGCACAGCGGAACCATTCACATGTCTGCACGGAGTGAGGGGGGTGGGGGGGGGGGCTGTTAAAGATGACAATGGGTTTCTGTCAGACCGACCAGGTGCAAAACATTTCAGGGGGCTGCCGGTGGTGGTGGTACAAGGCCGTTTGATATCTGTTTTAACCCAGTTTGGACTGAGTTCGATTTAAAAAAAATCTGAAAAACCCATGTACACGTAACTACTTAATTTGCCAATTTGTACATACATGCTTGATATTGTTTTGTTTGCCATTATAATTTTGTTACTGTGTGTTTTATCTTGTTTTTAATCCTGTTCTGTGCAGCACTTTGGAACTATGTTTTGAAAAGCGCTATACAAATAAAGTTCATATCATATATATCATGTTTCTATGTCAGTGGTGCTCAACCTTTTTCATGTCAAGGTGAACCCCCAGAATTATCTCCATTGGGCCACGGACCCCCCCCATCTCAAAATATGTAGTTCCAGGGACCTCCCCCCCCCCCCCCGGAAGCAAATATTTTAGTTCAAAATGTTCGCTCTGAAAGAATATATATTCAATGATTTGCGCCACATTTTACACACTTTTTCAAAAATAGCAGACCTACAAGCTCGTAGAGTGGCGCGCTACGAGCTTGAAGATCTGCTATTTTTCAATAGCTATAAAGCATCACATTGAAACACCAACAGGGGGTTCCCGCCCAGAATGGGTTAAAAAAAAAGAACCTTCGCAACGAGACGTATATTATATAGAGGCGGTACGTTTCTTTTTCGTGCAGCTGAATTACTCTTTTTCCTGTGAGAATAGATATCTCTTACACAATTATGTATTGTGTGTGGCGAGTCGACGATATCTCTCTTTCTCTGACCTGACCTTAAAACTTAAAACTGAATAGGAGGAATATGGAAATAAGTTGTGTGGGAGAGAAAAGCTTTAAAAAAAAGGTTATCCGACAGTTCAGGAGTAAAGAGAGAAAAGAGAGAGAGAACGCTGGGGTATAATACTTCATATAAACGCTCCCCCATGTGCCCCTGTTAGGGCCAGTGTCGGTCAGGCTGTGAAGATTACGGGCGAAAGAGGCTGATTTTTGCCCCCTCGGGCTGTAGTGGCGAGTCTTGGGAACATGTGTGGCAGCTCATGTGTGCTAATAAGCACCTGTAGGAGAAGGGGTGAGGGGTGGTGTGGAGAAGGGGTGAGGGGGTTGTGGAGAAGGGGTGAGGGGGGGTGTGGAGAAGGGGTGAGGGGGTGTGGAGAAGGGGTGAGGGGTGGTGTGGAGAAGGGGCGAGGGGGGTGTGGAGAAGGGGTGAGGGGTGTGGAGAAGGGGTTTGGGGAGTTTGCATGTTCTCCCCGTGTCCCCTAGGGTAGGTACCCTCACATGTTCTCCCCGTGTCCCCTAGGGTAGGTACCCTCACATGTTCTCCCCGTGTCCCCTAGGGTAGGTACCCTCACATGTTCTCCCCGTGTCCCCTAGGGTAGGTACCCTCACAAAAAACATGCAGTAATCCTGGTCTCTAAACTGCCTCCCCCCTGGCCAGCCCGGGGCGCCTGATGGAGGGGGAAGGAACTGGTTGGAATAACGTGTTCCTTCCATGCGCTACGTCCAACCAGGGAAACTCCCCCCTGTCAGGTGTAAAGGAGCAACTTGGACACACTTCTCCCCTTGTCCCTCATATATGGGGACTAGGTTGGCGGAGGGTGTGTAGAGCCCAGGATCACATTAGATGATTGACACAGGGGTGAAAAATGGGTTACAAAATCGTGGGATGAAAAAAATATAAAAAAAAGAAGGGGTGAGGGGTGTGGAGAAGGGGTGAGGGGTGTGGAGAAGGGGTGAGGGGGTGGTGTGTAGACCGTTGCATGCCACCTGCACAGACCTCCACTGTGCCTCCATGACTCACTCACACTACACTGGCCTCAGATCAGCTAAAGGTCTGTGCGTGCGGGGGAGCCGGGATAGAACCGGTCGGGGGAACCGGGATAGAACCGGACTTCTAACCCGTTCTGGGGCTGGAAGGAAGGAACCCAGCCCTTCTTGGTGTTTTAAAGCATTATGTTATACTATTGAAAAATAGCAGATCTACAAGCTCGTATAGCACGGCACCGAGTGCCACATAATTATATAACTGTGAAAATGTTGGGCGCAAATCTTAAGAGTATATATTCTTTCAGAGTGAACGTTTTTAACTCAAATCTTTGCTTCTTTGGGGGGGGGCACTGGACTGGAACAACATATTTTCAGATGGGGGGCCAATTACATATATTTTTGGGGGCCCTTGACAGATTGAGAACCACTGACATAGAAACATGAAAACTGTCATCATGATTTAGAAAACATTTGTAGAATCGAACTTAGGTCTAAATGGGCTAATAAACCGCTCGGTTAGAGAGAGAGATTGCCACAAATGGAGTACAGTACCAAAGTTGGACCTTAATTTGTGGTTCCTCACACTGAAGATGTTAGTGTACAATTCACGCTCACGTACAGTATCCCCCCCTACCACCACCACCCCCACCCCTACAGCAATTAGAAGATAAATATATAAACACTGTATATACGCCAGCTGTGCTTCTTTCAAAAGGGATCGACTGTTGTTGACATGGCCGCAGGCCTTTTATACTGTACACAGATCACAGGCAAATGCTGTTTAACCCATTCTGACCTGAGATCAGATTCATACGAGGTTTCCACTGGACACAAACTGGTCTGTTTAACCCCATTCTGACCTGAGATCAGATTCTAAAAAATGTCAGTCGTTCTTCGATTTTTCAAAAATAGCAGACCTACAAGCTCGTAGCGCGCCACTCGGTGGCGCGCTATGAGCTTGTAGATCTGCTATTTTTCAATAGCTAAAGCACGACACGATGCTAACACCAAAAATGGGTTCCCGTTCAGAATGGGTTAATGACGCAAAAATTGATACTTTCAGAAAATGAGTTATGAGTGGCACGTTCGGGCTCCGCAGAGAGAACGAATAAAAGTCCCGCTTGTTCCAACGTTAATAGTTAGTATGTGTGCGGCGCAGATTTCACCCCTTCGTCTCGCTCAGGGGGGAAAAAACGGCACACAGCTGGCCGGGGAGGAATGCCAGAGCAAAAGGAAGACATTGTGGGAGAGCGCTCTCCTGTCAATCACAGGAGTGTGATTAAATTTGTTTAACCCATTTTAGCCGGGAACCCCTTTTTGGTGTTTTAAAGTATTATGTTATACTTTAGCTATTGAAAAATAGCAGATCTACAAGCTCAAAGCTCATAGCTATGAGCTTGTATAGGTCTGCTATTTTTGAAAAGTCGTGAAAGTGTGGCGCAAATCTATATTTCAGAGCGAAGATTTTTAACAAAGATATTTGAGTCTGAGGGGTCCCTGGAACTACATATTTAGAGATGGGGGTCCGTGGCCCAATAGAGATAATTCTGGGGGTCCTTGACATGAAAAAGGTTGAGCACCACTGACATATAGAAACATGGGGTTTTTCTCAAAAACGTTAGGATTTTTAGAAGCCCTTTTTTTTAATGGACCTCAGTCAGTCCAAAATGGTTTAAGCTGTGAAAGCATTTTGAAGAAGCGAAACAATGTTCTTCATGTCGTTTTTTTTCCTGAAGCCGCCGAGCCTTGACAGACCGTCCAATCAGACACATTTCTTCTTGAAATTAGACGCATATTAGTTTTGTTTTTCCAAAAAGGGAACACATTACATTACATCACATGGTTACATTTCTCAAACAGACATCCGTGTTTTTTCTTCTTTTTTCTTCTCCGCAATCCTGCACATTAATCCATTCTGAACGGGAACCCATTTTGGTGCTTTAAACATTATGTTATAATTTAGCTATTGAAAAATAGCAGATCTACAAGCTCATAGCGCGCCACCGAGTGGCGCGCTACGAGCTTGTAGGTCTGCTATTTTTGAAAAATCATGAAAATGTGGTGCAAAGCTTTGAATATATACTCTTTCAGAGCGAACGTTTTTAACTCACAATCTTTGCTTCTGGGAGGAGGGGGTCCCTGAAACAACACATTTTCAGATGGGGGGGTCAGCGGCCAATTTCATATATTTTTGGGGGTCCTTGACATGAAATATTGAGAACCACTGATATAGAAACATGAGTTTTTTTCAGAAAAAAAAATACATTTAAAAAAAGTTTTATTTTTTAATTTCGACGTCAGGCCTAAATGTGTTAATAAATAAAGGATGTCCCGACATTACAAAGACATACTTTGTAATAATTGTCTGCAGGGAGAACGTTGATAACGTACAGTAAACACAGTTTATGCCCTCACATGGTCCCTATGATGGTCGCCATGACAACAGTAAGTACAGTAAGGAGCAACAACAACATGCTAGCAGGTGTCAGAGACGTGCAAATATAGCTGAAATATATATGTCTACTGTACTTAACCCATTTAGACCGGAGCACGATTCTCTACAAATGTCTTCTAAATCCTGACAGTTTTCTGAAAACCCCCATGTTTCTGTATGTCAGTCGTTCTCAAACATTTTCATGTCAAGGACGGACCCCCCTAAAAATATATGTAATTGGCCGCCGACCCCCATCTGAAAATATGTTGTTCCAGTGACCCCCCCCCCTCCAGAAGCAAAGATTTGAGTTAAAAAACGTTCGCTCTGAAAGAATATATATTCAAAGATTTGCGCCACATTTTTTCAAAAAATAGCAGATCTACAAGCTCATAGCGCGGCACTCGGTGCCACGCTATATGAGCTTGTAGATCTGCTATTTTTCAACAGCTAAAGCGTAACATAATGCTATAAACATGCACCAAAAGGGGTTCCCGTTCAGAACGAGTTAAACAATAATAAGACCGCGATCCATCCAGTGTTCCAATGGATTCAGTGCAGTTATTATTTAGTTCTATAGTTAATACTTTTCATTGGTCAAACCTGGCGTCCCTATTTTGGAATATCTCATTTATTATACTAAAGGATACAATTTGTATTACATTTTTCAAAAAAATAAAGATCCAAACACATCATGCGACACACTACTATGAGGAGCACACTATCGGCTATTTTTACAATACTTTTGTGCCATACTTTCATCATACGACCAAAGTAGAATTTTTCCGAGATACAAGGTTTCTGCTGGACGTTCCAACGATATGGAATCCTGTAATCCTTCAGCGATCTGACTGCCGGGAGGCCGTGAGTGATGTTCCTATATGCATTTCTCAATCGTAAACTGCAGAGAGATAATCAACCTGTAATAATTTATGGGATTCCATTTTTTTTTTGTATAACATCTGGTATCCATATATTATGGAATATTTAAGACACGACTTTACGTGACTCCCTGCATACTTTATTGATAACCTTGCTCAATCTTTTTTTTTTTTGGGTAACGGGGGAGTGGGGGGGGGGGGGGGGGGTATCCAATTATGTCAAAACGGTCTGTTAATATGCCAAAGTAGACACAGGGTTATTCTCCACATGGATCGGTAAACAATGACCAGTCTGTTAAAGAATGTAACAACAATGAACAGAGACACATATTCATACTTTTAGCCCATATACTGTGTGTGTGTGTGTGTGTGTGTGTGTGTGTGTGTGTGTGTGTGTGTGTGTGTGTGTGTGTGTGTGTGTGTGTGTGTGTGTGACTGTGTGTGCGTGCGTGCGTGCGTGCGTGCGTGCGTGCGTGCGTGCGTGCGTGCGTGCGTGCGTGCGTGCACGTGGTGATGTCTCCACGTGTTCCAAGGGGGTTTCAACCTCAGGACCAATCAAAAAGTACTACCATTTAAAATTAAAGAGGAATATTTTGAATTTCTCAACACACAAAAAAAAGAAAAAAAATCTAAAAAAGGATGCTTCAAACAAATGTTGCAGTCATTTTCAAAGTTAGTTAAAAATAGCATTAATAATATTTAATTGATCTATAGTAATGCAATAGAAGAGTCTGGTATGGCTGACACATGCATGTTAATTTATTTTTGTAGTAAAAGATGTTTTATGAATATACTGTGTCAGCGTTATTAATAATTATCTCCTACGTACTACAGCGGGATACTGACGTCTCTTACAGGCTTCACTTTCACACAGTTTTCGAGTCAGACATTTTTTTGGGTCGATGATTATAAAAATGCTACTGTACATCCATGCCATTACTGGGGAATGAATCCCACCATCATCAGCAAATTACACATATTCTAATTCTTATAGTTTTGTCTTAATAATTAGCACAAGTTATTCCACATGCTTTTAAAGAAAGAACTCATAAAGTTCACAGTTTATCTCGTAAATTACTGTTGGGAGTAATTCTGCTCTCATTGTCGCCTCGCTTCCTTTTACTACTACTGCTGACTGGGAAAAAGTCAATGTGTTTAAAGTCAAATTTAACTTCATACAAATATAAAATGATATTATGCAGTCACAGTACCTGAGAGATAGTGACGTAATTAACTACATGAATAAATTAAAAATGTCTTATAATGTATAACACTATCTCTACACTAGACCACTGGAGCACAAACGCTTTCTGCATGTGACCCAGAAATATTGATCCATGCTTAATTGTCACAGCAACCAAACCAAAGTCATAGTTTTCTTGAATTAATGGCCTATCAATTGTTTTTGTAAAAAATAAATAAAAAATAAAGGATTAAGCATATATTGCACTCAAAAAGACACTCCAGTCAAAGAAGTCTGGTTCCTGACAATGTATGTTTCTGTAAAGTTTGTCAAAGCACAACAAAAGCCTGCTTTTAAAAGTACACAAACAAAATAACAGTAAACCACACGATTATCTGCTATAGTTCAGTTCAAAAACATCGACATTACTCAATATGGTATGTATGTTTAAAAATGAATGTTTAATTAAAAGTAGGCAGTTTTCTTGCCTACATTACATGTTGCTCAATTGCCATTTAATGTTGCTGTACACGATTCTATGACCCACGTTCGTGTCCCGACCCACAGTTTGAACTCCACTGGTATATAATATATATAGAGAACATTTTGTATGAATGAAGGAATATCAGTAAAACACACATAACGTTGTTTTCACCAGTGAAGTAGCCGTAGAACATTAAATGGCATCATTTTTCCAAAGCATCAAATTAGGACAACTTTAGATCCGTTCTCACTATTATAGTGTAAGTACGGGAGTAAACATGGATCATAAACTAATTGGGTAGTTTAAACTTTAACCCCCGGTTTGTGAAACCCCTTTATGTTCGACTCCATCCAATGTATCCTTTTTCCACAGAAGCCTTCGCCCATTTTAATGAAATGTTCTTGAAAGCTTATTCATTAAACCTAACAAAGGATAATCTGCCCCAAAGTTTAGACTGCAGCGGGCCGATACATGGCTAAGAGCGCTATAGTGGGGTCGTTATAATGCTGTGGACTAGTGTGTCTGCTAGTGGGTTTCAAATGAAAGGTATAAGCACAGCACATCTCAAATCCCTCTCCTAAGACCCTGGGCCGCGATGTGGGGGCTTTTTGCCCCTTCAAGGAGCATGAAGTCTTTGATAGTGAGTAGTACACGTTTTGGAGTACTGCCCCCCTCCCTCCCCTCCTTTCCCAAACCTCTAATAAATAGCTTCAAATGTAAAGGATCCGGATCAGCTCTTAGAGCAAAGGAAGCATTGCGAGCGCATGAGATCAACCCCTGGATTATTCTGCCCCTGTGTTGAAAAGCTGTCCTCTCTCCGGCTCTCCTGCCCCACAAGTATAACCCATTCTGACCTGAGATCAGATTCTAAAAAATGTCTTCTATACATCCTAACAGTTTTCCATTCTGACCCGAGATCAGATTCTAAAAAATGTCTTCTACGTCAGTCGCTCTTCGATTTTTCAAAAAAATAGCAGACCTACAAGCTCGTAGCGCGCCACTCGGTGGCGCGCCACTCGGTGGCGCGCTACGAGCTTGTAGATCTGCTATTTTTTAAATAGCTAAAGCACGACATGATGCTATATATAACACCCAAAATGGGTTCCCGACCAAAATGGGATAATACCCCCACTGGCCGCGACAAGGAACGCTATTGGGATTAAGTGGTGCCCCTTTCACGTGTGCAACAAGTGACAAAGGGGGGAGAATGAGGCAACTAAAACCCGCTGTTTAGATAAATAACGCGGTCTCTATCGGCTCTAATAATTGCTAACCATGTCTCTGCTCTCTGGCTCCATTGTCCAGTCCAAGTGCTGCTGCTTGCATGGCCTCTCTAATTGCTGACAGATTAGATGTTTTTCAGCGATGGCGGCCATAGTAGGAGCTATAGCTCTGTTTGTGGCCTTTATACATGAAATAATTACACACTCTGTCTCTCTCTCGCACGCGCGCGCACACACACACATACATGTACGCACGCACGCACGCACATGCACACACACATACATGCACGCACGCACATGCACACACACATACATGCACGCACGCACATGCACACACACATACATGCACGCACGCACATGCACACACACATACATGCACGCACGTGCATGCACACACACATACATGCACACACGCACACACGCGCACACAGGCTCTTTAATAAACAGCAAACTCCTCAGCTTTAATTCTCTGAAAAACTTTTTTTGTGTAATACATTTGTGTGGTTTTCTTCTACCTATACAGTATACAGTATATACCTAGTATACCTACAGTATAATATGTCGACAATCTCTCGCCACTGAAATGAAATGTAGAGATGCTTGGAATCGCCGTATAGTTAAAGGAAACCTTTGATCTTTTTCCCATTGTTTAGTGATGTGAGGAGATCAATATAACATATATATATATATATAATATAACATTGTTAGTGATGTGAGGAGATCAATATAACTTTTATTGATTATTTAGTGAGTGTGGAACTTAGTGGCCCTCTGGAGTGAGTGTGGAAATACAGTGGCCCTCTGGAGTGAGTGTGGAACTATAGTGGCCCTCTGGAGTGAGTGTGGAAATACAGTGGCCCTCTGGAGTGAGTGTGGAACTATAGTGGCCCTCTGGAGTGAGTGTGGAACTATAGTGGCCCTCTGGAGTGAGTGTGGAACTATAGTGGCCCTCTGGAGTGAGTGTGGAACTATAGTGGCCCTCTGGAGTGAGTGTGGAACTATAGTGGCCCTCTGGAGTGAGTGTGGAACTATAGTGGCCCTCTCCATCGTCAAAGTTGCACCAGCCCTGATCTGGAATCAACAAGAAATGTCCAAGAAGTGTAGTATTTTTGTGTGATCTAGACTGTCTAGATCACACAAAAATACTATACTGTAATACTATACTAAATTCATATGGCAAGTATATGCAGAATATATAGCCTATGCTGCATATATCAGGTTCATATACTGTATGTGCATATATGTGGATAAATAGGAAATGTATGTCCCTATATATACTAGCTTATGCAATTTATATTTCCATGTGGGGGGTGCGTCAGCTAGGTCAGGAGGTAACAGGGGGTGCATCACCGTGCATGGCCAAAAAGGTTTGGGAACCTTTGATCTAGAGTGTGAACATGTACTGTACTGTAGTCAGTGTTTCAGAACACCTCTTACAGTAGCTGTATAACAAGCTGATCTAGAGTCAGTGTTTCAGAACACCTCTTACAGTAGCTGTAACAAGCTGATCTAGAGTCAGTGTTTCAGAACACCTCTTACAGTAGACTGTAACAAGCTGATCTAGAGTCAGTGTTTCAGAACACCTCTTACAGTAGACTGTAACAAGCTGATCTAGAGTCAGTGTTTCAGAACACCTCTTACAGTAGCTGTAACAAGCTGATCTAGAGTCAGTGTTTCAGAACACCTCTTACAGTAGACTGTAACAAGCTGATCTAGAGTCAGTGTTTCAGAGAACACCTCTTACAGTAGCTGTAACAAGCTGATCTAGAGTCAGTGTTTCAGAGAACACCTCTTACAGTAGCTGTAACAAGCTGATCTAGAGTCAGTGTTTCAGAACACCTCTTACAGTAGCTGTAACAAGCTGATCTAGAGTCAGTGTTTCAGAACACCTCTTACAGTAGCTGTAACAAGCTGATCTAGAGTCAGTGTTTCAGAACACCTCTTACAGTAGCTGTAACAAGCTGATCTAGAGTCAGTGTGTCAGAACACCTCTTACAGTAGACTGTAACAAGCTGATCTAGAGTCAGTGTTTCAGAACACCTCTTACAGTAGCTGTAACAAGCTGATCTAGAGTCAGTGTTTCAGAACACCTCTTACAGTAGCTGTAACAAGCTGATCTAGAGTCAGTGTTTCAGAACACCTCTTACAGTAGCTGTAACAAGCTGATCTAGAGTCAGTGTTTCAGAACACCTCTTACAGTAGCTGTATAACAAGCTGCAGTCAGTGTTTCAGAACACCTCTTACAGTAGCTGGATGTAACAAGCTGATCTAGAGTCAGTGTTTCAGTAGCTGTAACAAGCGCTGCCGCCCCATGGGAGAGCCAGAGGGAGCAACCAGAGCCCAGGGGAGGAGCCTTCACAATCACTCTGGCGACATTAAAAAGCTAATTATCCCAGGGAACAAAACTGCACTTTATTTTCACTTAACCCATTTTGACCTGCAGTTCCGATTCTACAAATAAATGCCTTCTATAAATGCTGTCAGTTTTTATGAAAGTTCTACTATGTCAAAGAGACATTTTCATGTCAAAGACCCCCACAAATATATGTAATTGGCCGCGTATACTCCTATCTGAAAATATGTTGTTCCAGCCATGGGACCCCCCAGAAGCAAAGATTTGACTTAAAAACGTTGCACCACATTTTCACGATTTTTCTAAAATAGCAGACCTATACCAGCTCAGTGCCGCGCTACGAGCTTGTAGATCTGCTATTTTCCAATCGCTAAAGCATAAGCCCACAATGCTTTAAAACACCAAAAGGGGTTTCCCGTTCAGTATGCGTTAACACAATTAGTCATAAACTGCATTTCTGAGTTCCTTAGTTAAATCTATGCATAGGGCTCTCCGCATTCTCATGCCAATTATTCATAGTTTTGTGTTCCGTGTCGCATTCAGAGTTTCAAAGCAAACATATTTCCAGTGCCGGAGCCGGTGTTAATCATCCCACCCACACACTTCATGGATTAGACTTTTCACATTGCGTGAAATATGAACCCGAGAGCAGGCTCTGCCAACTGTACACACATATGTATTATCCTCCGTATTTCTATTGGGTCGTTTGAAAGGGTTACAGTATATGGCACTACACACACACACACACACACACACACACACACACACACACACACACACACACACACACTGGAGGAAGAGAGAGAATCAATGATCCCCTAATCCAGTCAACAAGCGGGTGAGATAATTATGCATTTCATATAAATGATTAGCGAAATACAGGAATATTTAATCCTCCTTTTGCATTGATGTTCTGTAAACTGCACTTAGGTACACCATGAGGGCACGATTTGATGAGCATCAAATTGGCCTTTCTGCTGGAAAAATAGCATATTTCTGGCAAAAGATCAATGTTTGAATGTGACTTCTTAACGGCATCAGAATACGATTCTTTAACCGATTTAGACCCGAGTGACAGTTTACTGAAAAACCCATGTTTCTATGTCAGTGGTCCTCTAACATTTTCATGTCAAGGACCCCCAAAAATATAATGTAATTGGCCGCCGACCCCCATCTGAAAATATGTTGTTCTAGGGACCCCCCCACAGAAGCAAAGATTTGAGTTAAAAAGTTCACTCTGAAAGAATATATTCAAACATTTGGGCCACATTATCACGATTCAAGCTCGTAGCGCGGCACCTATGAGCTTGTAGATCTGCTATTTTTCAATAGCTAAAGTATGACATAAATCCTCAAAACACCAAAAGGGGTTCCCGTTCAGAATGGATTAAATATATTGTAATTGAAAATGGGTTATATCTATTTACAAACGGGACTGAAAAAGCGTGGCATTTTTTTGCAACCCACGTGCCATCATAATTAATTTGAACGTAAAGGATTAATTGTCAGGTATACGCCACAACAACATGTTATCATATTATCATCATAATACAACATGTTATCATGTTATCATCATGGTCACAGTGTGAACTAGAATATGATATAAAAAAAACAATGTTTGTGTCACAAAGCCTGCTTCCTATAGTTCACATACAGTATACACATCACACGTATACAAGGACATATTTAGATAAAGATGAATAAGAGAGGAAAGGAAAGGTACTATGTTTACCCTGCAGGGTAACTGGACTAAGCTCAAGAACTTGTTTACAGCCAGGCCCTGCTCATATATAGAACATTTCATGGTAGGGGTTCAATGCCTTGCTCAAGGGCACTTCAGCGGTGGTAATTTTAACGTGCCGGTCCGGGGATACGAACTATAGCGACCTTCCGATATCAAGACCGTTCCGCAAACCGTTCGGCCACCGCTGCTCCAGAGACGTGTATTGCTATCTGTTCCTGGGTTATAGGGTTAGCATGATGCCACGTCTCGCTAGATGTGTTGTTTTCTAATGTATTTGCTACTGTGTTGTCCTGCACTTTTTTTGCCATGAAAAAATAATTGTGTAAGTGTTGTTGCTGTAACTTTGTTTTGTACTGTTGTTGAGACCGAAGACAAATTTCCACACGTGGACAATAAATTAAACTAACTAACATAACATTGGTGCAGAGACGTGCACACAGACATCAAAGGGGACTTCAGCCCCCTGCCATTTAACCCGTCTGTAAAACAAACTGCCCTCTCCAGACCCACGAATGCAGCGTTTACTACACGGTGAAAGAAATGCAAAAATGCCACTCCTCTCCTTTCCATGCCATATATACCATGCCACATATATATATATATATATATATATATATATATATATATATATATATATATATATATATATATATATATATATATATATATATAGAGAATTGCTCAGTCTCCTGAACTTGAACACAGCGTTTTGGCGTTAAACAAATTTGTCGTATACGCCACATCTCTATAGCTAAAGAGTGCTGGGTTTCGCTATATTTATTTGTCCAAAAGTGCCCCCTCTTACGGGATTTTTAGCCCCTGCCCCTCTAACACTCTCTGCACGTCCCTGCATGGGTGGTGCATTAGAAGAAGGTGGGTCTGGTGGTGGAAAGAACAGGAGATGCATTAGAAGGTGGGTCTGGTGGTGGAAGGGACAGGAGATGTAAAGTGAATGGTATACTTAGTTGTGCGCCGGGGGCCGTTCC
Source organism: Protomyctophum bolini (assembly GCF_963924005.1). Taxonomy (NCBI): domain Eukaryota; kingdom Metazoa; phylum Chordata; class Actinopteri; order Myctophiformes; family Myctophidae; genus Protomyctophum; species Protomyctophum bolini. The sequence continues at coordinate 37,433 of NW_027665828.1, forward strand.
ACAACAAAAAAAAGTATCTGATCTACAAGCTCACAACGCAAGCTTGTTCCACAGAACAAGCTTGCGTTGAGAGCTTGTAGATCAGCTATACACTGGCGCTCGACCAAGTACACTAGTATACATCACTGGGGTTGGTCTTTGTACTCTGTGACAAGAAAAGATCACTGAATCAAATCATTAAGAATTAATAATGATTACGTTGATTTCACTCTGAGAGTGTAATAATGGACCAATATAGTGTTGAGAATGACAAAAAGGAGCGGTTTACAAAATGAACAAACCAACTAATGTGGACAGAGACGTGAGTGAGCAGGACGGAACCCAACCTGCACCTCACAGAAGGTCACGAGTCTCAACCTGTCAATCACAGATGGCAGCATCCCTTAATGTCATCTGGGTAACCTTTTGTGTTTGATATAGCTTGAGAATCAGACAATAATATTTCAACATGCCCCCCCCCCCCCCCCATCAGAGCACCATGCTGATATAACCTGACCTTTGTTGATAACTTAAGTTATGTGGGAAAACGTTCCCTTTATAGTCGTCTCCGCCAGGCCGAAGGCGCGGGGAGAGAGTATGTTTTACACCCTGGACTGTCCGTCCGTCCGTCTGGCTGTCCGTCCATCTACAGGTAATCTCCGGCACCACTGGCCCGGTCAATGCGCACACACACACACACACACACACACACACACACACACACACACACACCCACACACACACACACACACACACTATGCCAATGACAAACCTCTGCCCCAAATTCCCAGTACAGGCAGATTTTTGCCAAACACATTTCATATAACGCATTCTTTCACACAGTCTTTCATATATAACAACTGAGGAAGTCATTAGATTCTGTTCATTTCAGTACAGTATGAAAATCAACTTGAGATAATCTGGGAAAAATAGTCTGGGCGAAAATACAGTCCCTGCAGAAAAGGTCGATATACAAATGACATTCAAAGTCCATGACCTCGAAAGTCCATGAAGAAAATGTCAACAAACCTATCCTAGCTATCCCCAACCCTAAATAAAAATGAATGTCTTTGACAGGAAAAATGGTCTGTGTTTATGATATAATATGGTCAAAGCCGTCAATAGACAATGGCACGTATTGACACTGGTACTCCTTTAAATACACAGTAAAAAATCCTCAGTCATCCATTCATTCGTATCATTGGATATCCATTTAACTCTGAGTTAAATGGAACTCCCAGGACTTTGTGATTGAATGGTTAAATTAGTGGCTGAATACGATACGCCTGGTATGGGGGGGGGGGGGTGAATAAGAAAGCCGTACATTGACATGATCACAACATCTGGAAGACACATTACTTCCACGAGGAGAAATGGTACATGTTGCGGAGATTAGAAAAGGTCCACTGATGGGTCCCGGAGATGGGGAACAAGAGTAATGGTGACAGGGCGGGGCGGTACCGACCCGTCAGACCCGGCTTTCTCTGACCTGCACAAGGAACGGCTCCAGGGACCGCTGACCAGATATAGCACTGTTGATTTCCTCGACTAAAACTAAGACGAAAAATGTTCTGGTGTCGACTACCTTTTTTTTTTCCCACTGAGGAAAACTAAATGGAAACTAGATGAAAACTATGAGCTACACTGTAAATCCCTGGAACATGTGACGCGTTTAAACCTATGTGTAATAATAAAATGCCAAGTGTTTATTAATATTCATACAATACAGTAGAACACGAGTTCACTCAAACACCTCACGAGAACACCTAGTGTTCAAATTCTAAACACCTATATGACTGACTTTGATTGTAAAAACTAAACACGTTTATGTGTTTAAAAAGTGTTACAGGGATTAAACATGTTCTTCTGTTTATAATCTAAACACTGTGACACGTTTAAAAAGTGTTACAGGCGATTAAACATGTTCTTCTGTATATAATCTAAACACTGTGACACGTTTAAAAAGTGTTACAAATTATGTGTTTAAAACAGTTTATAACCTAAACGCTTGGGTTTAGTGTGTACGATGACTAAAACTAGAAGGCTAAATATACTGACAATTTTGTCAACAAATAAAAACTAGACTAAAATGTGGACAAGAGATCCAGTAAGAGTCATTTTACACTTGGTTGTATGCTGAAAATAGCAGATCTACAAGCTCGCTGCAACGTGTTGTGAGCTTGTAGATCGGCTATTTTCAGCAAGTGTAAAAACATGTCATTACGACGGCATCAAGGCCCGCCAAAATACATTTCAAATCAACTGTAGATTTAGTCGACTAAAATCTTACATTTAGTCGACTAAAACGAAGACATTCCACGTGACTAAAACTAAATGAAAACTATTCAAGAGACAAAAACTAAAATCAGAATATGCTGTCAAAACCAACACTGCCAGAGATAGGCCTACCTTGTGTAGATATTGAGGAATGTCAGGTCTCTCTTCTCTTCCCCTCGCTAACTGGATTGGTGATTGTGCTGCAACAAAATAAAAATGTAAAACTGAATTGATCAACCAAAACATTATATTTGTAAAGATAAGTTTTTGTGAGTATCTCACACAAACAGTGATCCATAATCTATAAGACGTATCACGGTGGTTGTGTTTCACATCCTATCATGTTGCATAAGACAAATATGCCTTAACCCATTCTGACCAGGCACCCATTTTGGTGTTGGCATCATATTATGCTTTAGCTATTGAAAAATAGCAGATCTACAAGCTCATATCGCGCCACCGAGTGGCGCGATACGAGCTTGTAGGTCTGCTATTTTTGAAAAATTCGAAGAACGACTGACATTTTTAGAATCTGATCTCAGGTCAGAATGGGTTAATCAGACCAGTGTGTGTCCCGTGGAAACCTCGTATGAATCTGATCTCAGGTCAGAATGGGTTAAAACATTATACTTTTAAGAAAATAAAAATGTAACATTTGATCTGTGTTGTGAAATAATGAAGTTCCATCTTTGTTGACAGTTTAATCTGGTAAAATACACAAACGTATCTTGTCATTTTCTGTCTGTGTAACACACCCAATATTGAGCAATGTGACCAAGAGCATGTTTTTATAAACAGTTTAGTATGACAAGATCATTAATTGAAAACATGTGCAAAACATCACCACTTCATGTTGGCACATTTAGCATGTTTAGAACAACTATAGTGTTCATCACGGTATCACAGTAAACATACAGACTCTTACTGAAAATGTTGTGTTGTGTGCACAAAAACACCTTAAATATTTTTATTTCTCCCATAAATAAAGAACCTTTCTGTAACAGTTGCTGAGCGGTCAAGGCACCAAGAACAGACGAAGTCCAAGAATGTAGATCTTTTGTTGCATTTATTTACCTCCAAAACTGATGAACCAAACAGGAGGAGTAGGCAGTATAATCAAAAGTCCAGGTACAGGCAAAGGTCAAAATACTGGTGAATCAGTGGTCAGTCACTCAGAACACAAGGAGAACAAAGGGAACACCACACTACATTGGGAAAACTAGGGGGATCTGAAGACTAGGCAAACCAGGAGTCAGGAACAAAGTAGGCCTACTCACAGTGACAAAATACAACCAGCAAAAAAGTACTGCCGAAGCAGACAATGTGTGAAAAGGAAATTCAATGAGTGCTGGCATTTCATACAAAATAGACAAACCAAGAGCACTGTAAACACAAGGGCATATAAATAGACTAAGGACTAACTGGACACAGGTGAATACAACTGACAAATCAACACAGGGATTGGATGGGAGACTATAACAGGACACAGCTGATTGGCTGGGAGAGACTAGACAGGACACAGGTGGAGAAAACTATACTAATCACAAGGTTAGACAAGGCAGGTTAACATGAGCAACAAAGGAAACCAAGAGAAACTGATTACTACAAAATAAAAATAACTATGGGGATGCACCGAAAGGGAAATTCTTGGCCGAAACCAAATACCGAATATAGTAAACAGTTGGCCGAATACCGAATATGATTAATATTTTATATATCTTTTCCTACCATTGCTGTCATGGCCGTATACCTTAAAGCTACCTGATTTATGGCAAACTCTAATCACTATTATGGGTCCATAAAACATGTATTCAGCTCTTTTGAATGCATTAATTGCATACACTATTCAGTGATATATTTTCTGCCTATTCGGGCCGAAACCGAATAGGCCGAAAATGCATTTTTAGCCATTTTCTGCCGAATATTTTCTGCGGCCGAATATTGGGTGCATCACTAAAAGGAACAGAACAGTAAAACACCGACTAAAACTAGGAATAAATGAAAACACAGAACAGGGTGACAGAATGTGTGGTCCAGCCCTATGGAATGTATGGAATGCACATGCTAATAAAAGTATTTAAAATGTTGCTTTGATGCTCATATTATCCTTAGGAAGTGTGAAGTTGTTTTTTTTATTAGCATGTATGCATTCCATACATTCCATAGGGCTATCATCCATTGACATCATCAACGTGCGACAGCTAGGAGCAGTTCCTATACTGAGTGAAAGGTTCTTTATTTGTGAAAGAAATAAAATATTTAGGGTGTTTTTATTTTAGTTGTATAGCGCAAGTATAATGTTTTATTTGTCTTATTAGCCAGGGATCCTAACCACATCAAACATGGAATGTCAGAACAGGTCAGCTCCATACAGTATATGGAGATCTAAGGGTGGTAGCGGCCGGGGACATTCTCTGGAGTGTACAGGGTTTGATGAGGGCCCAGGTTGAGTGTACAGGGTTTGATGAGGGCCCATGAGGTAGGTCCGGACCTTAATTATCGGGCCTGTTGAGAACTCTAGTTTTCTCCAGCTGCCGGGTGCGGCTGCACTTATAACTTTGGGGCGGGCCCGTCTAGAGTTTGAATGGACAGGTATCAGTCAAAAGGGAGACGTCGAAGAGGAAGGATGGATGGGGAAGGATCAACATATGGAATGTCAGAACAGGTTCTGACATACTGTATCCATATAATATGGAGATATAAGGGTTTGAGGTCTGATGTAGAGTTGCTGGCCAATATTGATGGACCTCCATGAATGGGCTTAATTGCGACAGCAGGTCGCACCATGGGGGCTCACCTGAGGTGACCAACCAACCAACCAACCAACCAACACTCTGATGGGAAATGCACGATTCCATAGTAAATGCGACCTGAAATAGGGACGCCATGTTGAAAGTGGTCATCAATTTGTTGGACATACCACCAAGACGTGTATAGTTGATGAATGGTGTGTGATTACTTTCTAGTCTTATTTAGAAAGGAATTCAGACTTGTAAAAATGATGTACTGTAACATCGTATAAGCCATCATATATTAAAATGTGTTGTACTGTACATCGTAAGCCATCATATATTCTAGAGAGAGCTCATGGACATGTTTTATCTCTCCTGACTCCTGACAACGCATCAAGTCATCCACAGCCTTATCTGTGAAACGTATCCTACGAGGGGGGGAGACACCGACCGACACCCCCACGGCATTTAGCAAAGGTAACAGAAAGGTCATCTCTTCGGTTATGCATGGAGGGAACTTTATCATATCATGCTTGACCTTACTGACATTGTTCAACGATTTAGGGAAACATATCAGCCCCATGTCACCAACCGTCAATTGTCACCAATTCCGTCTATTATGTTATTGTAATAAAAATAATTGGTTGATAACACCCGGGCCTCGACCCCAATATACGCGCAAATACACATGCTCGCATGGATGCACTGTTTCCACCGCAACATATTCTCTCAGAGAATTATTCCTAATTCCCACAACGGAATCGCATCCGCTTGTAGACAACGTATAAATCAAGCTGGAGACTGGATAGACAGGGCACTTCCTGGAGTGTCATGGTAATCTCTTCTAGTAAGAAGGTACGGCTGCCATATAAACATCGTCTAATGCTGTCATGGAAATGAGCAGCATTGAATGTGTGGGCAGTGCATATAAGCGTACGTCTCTGAATATTGGAACGTGTCAATGCAAACTGTAGCACAACATGTGTGCTTTTTCTGGGTCTCATCATCTGCATGCGCGAGGCCTATTATACCCACCATCAACAGCCAGACTGCTGTGATATAATAAGCACTCCCTTTGGCATAACCTTCACATACAGTACGGTAGCAAAATGACCAGCTCTGATTGTTAACTTACATGTTATCATACACAACAGTAACCTGGTTTGACTTTGGTCAAATGTAAACGTTGTTTGCGTGAACAGAATGCTAATGTGATGCTTAATATAGGCAAATTGAGATAAACCTATACATGCAGAGAGTGTGTGTGGGACGTTTATCCTTGTAGAAACTGGTAATAAGCAGATTCCATTCCATTGCCTCCCAGCGTTAAAGGCAGGGGATATGTAATGATGCATCCCACTCCTCGTTTCTGTAATACTACTTTATGTTTGGGTGTGTTTAATTTAAACATTGTTCCTGCAGACACAGTACCTCCTTTGCATCGGAAATGTGCCATTCATTCAAAGCAATAATATGTAAATACACTTCCTCCTTCTTAGAAAAAAAAAGAATGGTAATCTGCACCACCTAAATTACTCTACTGTTTTACATTTTTGGTCGATTAAAAATGCAGCTGGATTATCCATTTAAATGAAGTGAAATGTATCAGTTTTTTCCTGCACCACTGCTAAAATACAGGATATTACAAACCCAGTAAAACTGTGTCCATTTTTCAAAATGACCAAACACAGTAATATTGGCATGATGAAATGTGAAGTAGTTTGTGTCTTTATACCCTTGACTCTGATGAAGACCGCAAGGTGGAAACCTTAGACATTCTGTATACTTAGCACCTAATAAAAGGCTCTAAATGTCTGCGCTGCTCAGTGCTCCAGTCTCTTCTCCTTATGCATGTGTCCTTGTTCCTGTGAAGCACCAGACCAGCCGTTCCAGGCTTGAGGCGCGCTGGTAGACTCCCTGACCCTTTGTTCCTCTTTACTAATTATTTTGAATAAAGACGTGTCATTTCCTTGTAGATATCCATCCATCCATCTTCAACCGCTTAACTGTAGTCGGGTCGCGGGGCGTTGTGAGCTTGTAGATTGGCTATTTTCAGGATGCAACCAAGTGTAAAATGACTTATACTGGATCTCTATACTGACTCTGTTATCTCCCCTATGTGGTATCCATCAATACAGCATGGTCTCTATATGACTCTGTTATCTCTCCTACTGTATATGGTACCAACATCAATACAGCATGGAATTGTGGAGAAGAATCGCATCCAACGACAACAAAATATTCTTTAGTTTTGGATCTGAGAGGCTAAGGGCCGATTCATACTCCTATTTTAGAGCCGAATAAAAGTCGGTTCGGCTCTGTAGAGCCTACAATGTGACGTCATTTGAGGTTCGGGGGGGCGGGTACCGTCCTAAAGTCGCCTCTTCGGTGCTACTTCTGACGAGCTGAAATCATTGGCACTACAGCGCCGAAACAGCAGTAAAATAGGAGTATGAATCGGCCCTTAATCTCGTCAAATGGTGGTCTGTGGCTCAAATGCCGAATAAATAAAGCACCTTGAGACGAATAAGGTTGAAAACCTCCGATATAAGAACAACGTTGGCACCTCAAACACCAGAGAAGTGAGTGCACCGTATGTGTCTGCCTCCGGTTATATAGAGACACTAAACTTTTGAAATGGCCTAACCTCCGTTATGCCATTCCCAATTCATTCACCGCTGACAGATTTTTCTCTTTTCTTTTTGCGAACATGCTCTTGTCATTAGCATGCCTCTGAACTCTGGGTCTCTGCGTGTTTTTTTTTTTTGGGGGGAACTGCTCTGAAGAATTATTTCATCCTGTAAGAGGCTTGGGAGTGACTGCAGGGCACACACATGGTGGGTGCTTCCTCTAGGCCTGCAACGGGCCTTTTTCCAACTAGCCCATTCAGACCGGAGAACAGATTCTATGAAAGGTCTTCTAAATCACCACAGTTCTCTTAAAATCCTATGTTTATATGTCAAGTAAGTGGTTCTCAAACTGTTTCATGTCAAGAACTCCCAGAATGACATGTCTTTGGCCGCGACCCCCACCTGAAAATGTTTGTTCCAGGGACCCCCCCGGAAGCAAAGATATATACACAAAGATTTGCACGCGTTCACGCTTTTTCAAAAATAGCAGATCTACAAGCTCGTATAGTGCGTCACTCGGTGCTTGCAGATCTGCTATTTTTCAACAGCTATATGTATAATAAGGTCCTCTCCACTCCGGTCTGAAGGGGCTAGTGCAGAGTGGACACCTGTTCCCCTCGGCATGCATGTGACCTCAGAGCAGGCTACTGATGTCGGCGTGCGTGCACAGTAACATATGAAGTGTTAACGGTAACTCGCGGAGTGTAAAAATAAATGGAAGGCAGTCTGGGTCACATTAACGCTGTGGAAATTACTGTGTATTTGCAAGACATGAAGAATGCAGACTATTTGATGCATAGACTAGTTGTATTATGTCCCTATATGGTGGTCTATAGGCCAGTGGTTGTTCCCAAACTTTTTCAAATTGACACCAATTATCCCAGGGACCCCCATAATAAGAGAAGATTTGTATGTCTCTAGCAGTGATTCTCAACCAGTTTAATTTCAAGGACCCCCATTTTGACATGCATTAGTCTACGGACCCCCATTTATTGTTCATATATATTCAGAACGGGTAAGGACTAGTTTTACCAATAACTCAAGTTCTAGACCACATAGGATCTTGATTCTGGTAACTAATCCTATAGGGTTTATTTCAGGTGCAGGTTGAGTGGCTACTGACAGGACATGACAGGAGGTGGGCTTTAATTAAACTGACCTTTGACCCGTCCCTTTCAGTGCACAGTGTTTCTGGTGGAGACTTGCCTCTCATGACATGGTTGTTGCTGCAGCAGTAGATCTCCTCACTGCGAGCGGTGGCACACTCTGCAGGTCTCTGGGGCGTGTGTGTCTCGGTGGCCTCCTGCCAGTGTTTCTCCACACGTCTCATGAGCTCTGCATGTGTTCTGGGGTTATAGTAAACAAACATGGTTGGCTGACGGACGGACGGACACACGGACGGACGGACGGAGTGCAAAACATACTCTCTCCCCATGCCTTCGGCCTGATGGAGACAATAAAACATACTCTCTCCCCATGCCTTCGGCCTGGTGGAGACAATAAAACATACTCTCTCCCCATGCCTTCGGCCTGTTGGAGACAATAACACATACTCTCTCCCCGTGCCTTCGGCCTGGTGGAGACAATAAAACATACTCTCTCCCCATGCCTTCGGCCTGGTGGAGACAATAAAACATACTCTCTCCCCATGCCTTCGGCCTGGCGGAGACAATAAAACATACTCTCTCCCCAAGCCTTCGGCCTGGTGGAGACAACTAAACATACTCTCTCCCCATGCCTTCGGCCTGGTGGAGACAATAAAACATACTCTCTCCCCATGCCTTCGGCCTGGTGGAGACAATAAAACTTACTCTCTCCCCGTGCCTTCGGCCTGTTGGAGACAATAAAACATACTCTGTGTGCGTGCGTGCCTGCGTGGGTGCGTGCGTGCGTGCTTTTTATATTATTGTATTCATCACTTATTACTTATTCTGTGTACTGTGCTCTATTTCCGCAACTCTTTTGCTCATTTTAATGATTTTCATTAAATTCAACATATTATTTGTTTTCTGTTGATTACGTATAAAATGCTCTGTAACCGTCGGTGCTTTTGACACAAATAAACATTATTATAATATTGTTATTATTACGTCTAAACGGACCAGACTAATTCCACAAAAAGCCAATATGACATTTTATTGCTTATAATAATCATGAAATGTCATTATTTCTTTATAGACATATGACAAAAATAGATTATTTTGTCCTCATTGGACATTCATGATTATGCAAAAAACTGTCATTGTTGGAGTTCAATCTAAACCGTTTGCAAAAACATTTCCAACCAAAAACTGATTGTGGAGATAAGATCTGTTAATGCAGATGTATGAGTTTATAGTTAGAAGCAGGCCAGGGACTCTCATAAATACAGCTATATATGCATTAATGTATGTAAAATAAACATGCACATAATCAGACGGTTATATCTGTATTATTAATCACAGAGAACTGTTTTAACGACTGTTTTAAGACCTGGAAATGTGTCATCTTATAGCTTTTAACCACTTTAACCATTATTTTGAACTTTAGCTGTTAAAAATAATAATAATGTTTTGGGTGCTATCCCTTTTTGGACTGAGTGTCTATATATCTGTACATTCTGTCTAATAAACCAGTGGTTCCCAAACTTTTTCATGTCAAGGACCCCCAAATTGACACTAACTAGCCCGCGGACCCCCATTAGAAAACATACTCCATGCCAGGGACCCCCACAAGAGAAGATTTGTATGTCTCTATAGCAGTGATTCTCAACCTGTTTAATTTCAAGGACCCCCAGTTTGACACGCATTAGTCTACGCATTTAATAGCATTTCTATCTGTGGGACCCCCAAATTTATATTGTAAAATCTATGCTAATTTAACTCTGAAGAGTGTACAAATGGAAAAACCCATGGATTCGGTCTATTTGGTTCCATTTTTGGGGCATTTTTGTACGAAAATAGCAACAAAAAAAAACAGATCTACAAGCTGCGACGCGTTGAGAGCTTGTAGATCAGCTATTTTCGGGGCGCAATTACCCAGCACTCTTTAGCTAGTGGAGATGCGGGTGTGTAACAACATGGATTTAGAAACATTTTTCTTTCAACGCAAAATACACTGCCTGTGTTTCATGGCCCAATGCTTTTCCAATGGAAGTCACATGGTTCTGACTTTGAAAGTTCCCTTGAGAACTTTCAAAAGGATCATCTTTGATGTACAATCCAACACTTGCACATGTCTGGATATGTATTAGCCTATGTTTATGCCTATATATCTATCTATTATATCGGCTAAAATCGTGGATATTGTGTATATTTGTGTATATGGTGTATTTTGCCCTGCTACTAAAAAGAAAAAAGTAGGACAGGTGACTTGTTGTATTTATGTATAGGTAATTTAAGGTGTATTATGGATGTTGTATTTGCTGGTTAAAAATGTAACTTTGATGATGTGGTATTGAAGTGTAATTTTTATTTCTGCCTCTTGGCCAGTAGTTCCCACTTGTAAAAGAGACGCAGTCTCAATGTGATTTTACTGGTTAAATAAAGTTTAAATAAAAAAATTATTTAAAAAAAACGACCAAACACTTGTGTTTGATTGCCCCCCCCTCCCCCCCATCACACACAAGTGTTTGGTCAAACCATGTTCTTCCATTGGGGAAAGCATTGGGGCGGCCATGATGAAACACGAACAGCACAGAGCATGTTGGTCTGATATGTGTGTACGAAGCCTCAGAACTGAACCAATCACATACAAGCTGCTCGGTCTCCACTTTCATTCATAACTTACAGAAAAAACTCTTCTAAGTGAACCAGCATGATGATAGAGCCACCACACCACTCTAAACTTCATAAGCACATGATATACAAATCTTGCCGTCTGATGCTGACGTTAGTATATTTCGCAGTGGTGGAAAAATATACTCAATTGTTTTACTTATAAGTAAAAGTACCAATGCTGCAATTTAGAACTATACTGCGTTACAAGTAAAAGTACGGAATTGAAAATGTACTTGAGTAAAAGTGCAAAAGTATCGACATCAAAATGTACTTAAAGTACTAAAAGTAAAGGTATACTCATATTGCAGAATGTCAATATAATGTGTACAAAGTCTATTGAAAATACCTGATCTACAAGCTCACAATGCGTCACAACGCGACGCATTGTGAGCTTGTAGATCGGCTATTTTCAAATGTCCAAAATGTATAGTGCTTAATGTAGTTAAGCAGTGCTTAACTACAGTGCTTAATGTATGTTTTCTAATCAAAATTGAAATCTCCAAAGTACAAATGTTGGCTCTGAGATGTAGTGGCAGTAGAAGTAAAAGTACTGGAAATTGGAAATACTCAAGTAGAGTACAAATACCTCAAAAATGTATTTGAGTACAGTACTTAAGTAAATGTACTTTTCACTACTGGTATATATCTGGTTGCTACTTTCACTTAGTGGGTTGAGGAGAAGCCTGGTGGTGAGGCTGACACGACGGACAGACGGACAGAGGCCTTCAGGGAGCCACTAGACTGACATGTTCTTTAGCTCATTTAGACCTGACGTCCTTCTACTAAAGGTCTTCTAAAACCTAAAGTTTAGACCTGAGGTCCTTCTACTAAAGGTCTTATAAATCCTAAAGTTTAGACCTGAGGTACTTCTACCAAATGTCTTCTAAATCCTGACAGTTCTCTGAAAAAAACCCATGTTTCTATATCAGTGGTGCTCAAACTTATTCATGTCAAGAAGCCCCAGAATTGTCTGTATTTGTGCCAACGACCCCCATCTGAAAATATGTTGTTCCAGTTTGACCTCCCTGTGTGAAACGGGCAATTATGGACACTAGATTTGCTCCGTAAACCTCAAGTTTAGCGGGAATATACAATAATATACAGTAATATACAGGTGTGATGATGGTACAATTCGGGAGTTTACCGGAGTTTGTTGTTAAGTTTAACAGGAGTTTCCTGTAATATACTATATCCGTATTCCATGTTTTTTTGCGCAGTATGGCCAGAAGAAGCAAAGATTTGAGTTGAAAAACGTTCACTCTGAAAGAATATAATATATTCAAACATTTACGCCACATTTTCACGATTATTCAAAAATAGCAGATCTACAAGTTCATAGCGCGGCACCGAGTGCCGCGCTATGAGCTTGTAGATCTGCTATTTTTCAATGCTTAAAACACCAAAAGGGGGTTCCCGCCCAGAATGGGTTAGGCTTAGCAACTCTTTTTAGCCGGGCTCGTCACGCGCCAGTCGCACATCTGCACCTATATATCAAAGCCATGCACAGAAACATTCCTGAGAGTAAAGCAGATGTGATTTGTGTGCCTTTCTCCTTCTTTTTTTATTAAATTTCATCTGCGTTCTAAATGTCCGCCTGGTCTAAAAAAGCGAGGGCCTTTTAAATCAGTCAGCCGTCGTCCCGAGCCTATAGACCTGTACCACATTAATGCATTCTGGCCGGGAACCCCCTTTTGGTGTTTTAACTAAGCATTATGTTATGCTTTAAGCTGTTGAAAAATAGCAGATCTACAAGCTCATAGCGCGGCACCGAGTGCTGCGCCACGAGCTTGTAGGTCTGCCATTTTCGTGAAATCGTGAAAATGTGGCACAAATCTTTGAATATATTCTTTCAGTGCAAACATTTTTAACTAAAATCTTTGCTTCTGGGGAGGGTCCCTGGAACAACATATTTTCAAATGGGGGTCCTCGGCCAAATACAGATAATTCTGGGGGTCCTTGACATGAAAAAGGTTGAGCACCAGCCACCACTGACACATAGAAACACATAGGGTTTTCTTTCAGAAAACTGAAGACATTTAGAATAGAAGACATTTCTTTTTTAACGGACCTCAGTCCAGAATGTCTTAAGACCACTGACATCACCACCGTTCCGTTCCCCCCGTCCCCCCCACGGTCCCTCCAGCTCCCTTCATATATGTTCTGTTGTCCTGCACAAGGCTGCACAGACAGATGGACAATCTTGCAGCCAGAGAGATTTTTTAAAAGTGTTTAATAAATGTAATACAACCAATATAGTGTTGAAGAAAGGGCTCCAAACCAGAAACATCTGCCTGGCCGCGGCAACAGACCCAAAGTGGATGGACGGCCGTTAACCCATTTGGACCTGAGGACGATTCTAAATCCTGACAGTTTTCTTGAAAAACCTAGTGTTTCTATATGTCAGTCGTTCTCAATCATTTTCATGTCAAGGACCCCCAAAAAATATATGTATTTGGCCGCTGACCCCCCCATCTGAAAATATGTTGTTCCAGGGACCCCCCAGAAGCAAAGATTTGAGTAAAGAAACGTTCTTAAAGCTCTTATCCTTGTTTTATATTATGTTTTTGTGATCATACATAACGTTGAGGCAGCGGTGGCCGAGTGGATTGCGGAGCGGTCTAGATACCGGAAGGTCGCCAGTTCGAATCAGCGATCCGACACGTTAAAATTACCACCGTTGAAGTGCCCTTGGACAAGGCATTGAACCTCTACCATGAAATGCTCCATGTGGGCCTTGCTGTAAACAAGTATCTGATGCTTAGTCGAGTTACCCTTGGTAAACTTGATTTACCAGAACGCATTTCTTCTTCTTCTTCGTCCATGCATACGTATTCTGTTGTTTTGTTTGTTTTTTTCTGTTTATTTGTAAAAAAAAATCCAAATAAAGTACTGATCATAAAATTAAAAATAAACGTTCGCTCTGAAAGAATATATTCAAACATTTGGGCCACATTTTCAAGATTTTTCAAAAAGAAATAGCAGACCTACAAGCTCGTAGCGCGGCACTCGGTGCCGCGCTACGAGCTTGTAGATCTGCTATTTTTCAACAGCTAAAGTAGCCTACATAACATAAAGCTTTAAAAGGGGGGTTTCCCGCCCAGAATGGGTTAAAGCGGACGGCTAATATGGCTGAACATGTGGAGCCGGGCCGCCATGCAAACGCAGGTTGACTTTCAGCATGCTGGACAGTTTATGGCCGTCAGTGTTGGAAAACAGACGCTCATGCTTACTTATTTACGGCGTGACGTATTTCTTTTTTCCCCCCATACAGTATATATATACACACACACACACACACACACACACACACACACACACACACACACACACACACACACACACACACACACACACACACACACACACACACACACACACACAATGCACAGTATATATGCTTTGCTGAAGGAGAACAATAAAAGGATACAGGTGATGTTGGAATGTGGCGTCTTTCATGTTTTATCTCACTAAAAGCAGCACAGATAAGGTGGTACTGCTCTTCGGGGGAGGGGTGTTACTGTCGGGAGGAAACCTCATAACTCCATTTTACGTCTGACCCTTTACGTCTGTGTGTTGTTTCATAAATCAGTGCTATTGAACACCCTTTAAGCCTGTGTGTTGTTTGGGAAATATTGAACCAATGGAAAGTAGTAAAAAGTGCTTTTTGGACAAAACCTCTTAACTCCATTGGCCCCTCAAAATGTCTGCTAATATAAAGCAACTAACTCCACTACCTCTCTCCCTCTCATGGAAGTAATTGACAATATATAAAGTCACAACACCAACTTTGATGAGGCTGTATTGCTTTGTTTAAAAAACATAAGGTTTTCTTTATTTCCTAAAAAAATTACATTTTTAAAAAATGAACATTTTGGAGTTATGAGGTTTTCCTCCCGACAGCAGAGATATGACCTTGGTAGTGTGTAACGTTTGCTATTATTATTATTAGGTTTTTTTTAACAAGGTTTAGGCTGACAAGAGTTACTGGTAACCACAACATTTATTAGGCTACAGATAGAAACCGATATAACACAACATAAATTATAATCAATTCATATTATTCTGTGTTCTCTTTAGTCTCTGTTTTAGTGCAACCGTCCGAAAAAAGTCAAAAACCCTATGCTGCAGTGGCAGACCCTTAATATGTGTCTGACCGCCAACCCCCATCTCAAAATGTCCCTCTCAGTCAGTCCATGTTTGTATTGTTTGATGTTTTGATGTCTGGGGACTCTGCAGATGGAAATTAGCATGTTTGGCTAAATCTGGTATATTTACACTGCATTTGTAATGTAATGTTCATCAATATACATACACTGTCCCGACTAAATAAACGAATAAAGTCAATATATTTGTTCTATTATAATAGGGACCCCTTGAGATGCAAAGAGTTAAAAATGTTCGCTTTAAATATATATTTCATTTGCACAAATGTGATTTTTAGAAATAGCAGATATAGCTAATGCACATGTAGATCTGTATATGTGCAATCTGTTAAAAAGCCAACCAATGTGATATATCGGGCCTGACGTCGAAAATTAAAAAAATGTTTTCAAAATCCTGACAGTTTTCTGAAAAATCTTATGTTTCTGTATCAGTGGTTCTCAATATTTCATGTCAAGGACCCCAAATATTATATGTAATATGCCTCCATGCCTTTCATTTGAAAATACATATTTTTTTTCTTCCCAGTGACTATTTTCAGCCGACCTTTTACATTTTGTTTCACACTTTTATCTTGCATCCGTTTTATTGTGTTTTGTTTCCCCTGCTTTTATAGTGTATAGATTTGTTGTACGGCAGTGCACTTTGTGACCTTGTCTAGAAAGGTGCTATACAGTATATACAATTATAAATAAAGTTATTAACTGTATTTAGTTACTAACTGCTAACTTATTATTATGTTTATTACTGAAAATAGGTTTAAAAACACAATGATAACATGATTTAGACAAAAAAACTATCATCCCAATATACATACATTTACATGCATTTACTTGCATCTGTGGCAAAACAAACCATGGCATGTTCAGAAAACGGTTGGCATTGGCAGTAATAGCAATAGTAAACGTTTGGCAATAGTATAAACGGTTTACTAGTAATACTAAACGGTTGGCATTGGCAGTAACAGCAACTATACTGTCGTCATATTAGATAGTCAACGTGCTAAACATGCCAGATCACCCAGCTGTGCATTGGTCCTTTTTATAAAATGCAATTTGTTCATGATGTTTTTTTGCATTGCACACAAAACGGCCTGGCCGTTTGAGTCAACAGCAATATGGCTGGAAAAGGCAGACATGCATTTGATTCAGTCCTAAATCTTTTTTTTTCTCCTCTCTCTCCACAGCCTAATATTTCACTAAGCCCATAGCATTTCATTTACAGATGCACTCTTGATAAGAACAGTAATCCTACTTTGATGGATAGCCCGAGCTGAACCGCAGGCCGTCGGTATGTACACACACACACGGCAGGACGATAAAAGCAGCCCCGTATAGGCAGGTGTGTTTGGTTAAGATGTACTTGTCAAGTAGGGTGACATGCACGTTTTGTATTCGTTTAAGTGCAGCCCTCTTATCTGCACCTCCACGTCCTCCATGTCCCGTCCCTCTCACGGAGACAAAGGACGTCCACCATGTTTATAATGTTTATATGGCCTCGTACCTCTTTCATGTCAAGTGCCACATGATGCAGCCACCCCACACAACCACCGCACCCCATCCCATCACACAAACACGCACACACGCACGCACACGCACGCACACACACACACACACACACACACACACACACACACACAGACACAGACACAGACACAGACACACACACACACACACAGACACACACACACACACACACACACACACACACACACACACACACACACACACACACACACACACACACTCTCTCTCTCTCTCTCTTTCTCTCTCTCTCTCCAAAATAAATATGTAGTATCATAGCGATTAAAGTTATGCTGACTGCAATTAACTGCTGCCCTGCTGCACAGTGCACACTGTAATAATAATAATAATAATAAAACTTAATTTGTATAGCACCTTTCATGACATGAAATGTAGCTCAAAGTGCTTTACAGAGCAATGGAGAAAAAAAAGAAAAGCAAGGCAAAGACATTAAAAAAACAAGCAGTAATGCAATACAGTGAGGACATGTATAACAGAAAATAAAAGATAAATTAAAAGCAATGTTGTAGAAGTCAGTGTATAGTGGTATATAGCCTACTGTATATCTGACAGTATTATTTCACACATGAAATACTGAGAGAGAAAAGAAAAAGAGAAAGACAGACAGACAGACAGAACTCAATCAATCAATCAAATAAGAATATTCGTATTCCTACCATACTGTAAGCCAGGGGTGGAGCTTGAACTCCCGACGTCACACAAGGAAGTGAATCAGCCGGGCTGGAGCCTGGAGCTGTGTGGGAGAGAGAGAGAGAGACAGCAGTATGAGCATAATATTACAGTCAGACATGGATCTGATCTACAGCTGTTAGCTAGTGCCTTGTTGTGGCTCGGATCACAACGCAGAGATGACAGAGAGTAGCCAGTCCTCGTTGAGGAAATTATTGACTTACTGTCAGTGAAAATGGCATCGAGGTATGTAGAGATCAGATGTACAGTAAATCTGAGTGAGTGGGAGCTCAC
Source organism: Protomyctophum bolini (assembly GCF_963924005.1). Lineage (NCBI taxonomy): Eukaryota > Metazoa > Chordata > Actinopteri > Myctophiformes > Myctophidae > Protomyctophum > Protomyctophum bolini. The sequence goes on from NW_027665828.1 coordinate 55,477, forward strand.
TTCACTTGCATGGTGGTGGATGGTGGCATGCTAAGTGCGTTAGCCGTCCTAAGCTAACACTATAGTGGTGCCATTCCTTAACACTAAAAGTCCTGTGTTTATTTAATATTGCAATGGACGGACGTGTTTATAGCATGCTTCTAAGCGATGCAAAGTTGTAATATATCTACTGTATATCTAGGCTGTTGTTACTGTATCCATGACAAAACTATACGAGTGGCAGATAGCATGCTGTGTGTTAGCTGTGTGTGTGTGTGTGTGTGTGTGAGTGAGTGTGAGAGAGAGTGCTACAAACGCTATATTTTGATGAATTGAACAAGCTTGGTGGACCCTCTTGTAATCAAGTGTAATAATGCTTTATTGGGTCGTCCACTCACAGTTAACAAGTCTTTGTGTTGTGTTGAGGTTGTGCTGGAAAATGTACTGTCATTCTGCAAACTGTTAATACATATTTAAATCAAATCAAAAACGCAAGCTAAAACCATTAGCTCGCAGCACCAGCAGCATTAATGTCAGTGTTCTGGTCTGGCATTGTGAGTCATGTTGTGTTAGTTAACTCACTGTGTTGCTGGGAATGGTAACGATGCTCTCATCTCTATCTCTCTCTCTCTCTCTCTCTCTCTGTCGGACACGTTTCAGATGACTCAGCAGTAGAGTGGCTTCATGGACATTTTGTGATGCTGCTGAAACATACAAAAGGATGAAGCTAGCAGCAGCAGCAGCTCAGCCTGTCAGATCTGCCACCATCCCTCTGGAAGTCTGCTACCACTACTGTTGTTATATGCACATCATATTAATATTAATATTATTAAGACACACTACAGTAACAAACACATGACCAAGCACCATAATGATGCATGATGAGCAGGTGGCTCTTGTTTTGTTTATTTTTAGTTTTTCGGACAGAGAAAGTTATGATTAAATAAGGACACCAAAAATGTCATGTAATTGGAAAATTAATATATTTTTTAGTTTCACATTGACATAGATTTTTGAAATGAATGGCTGACGGTTAACACACACACACACACACACACACACACACACACACACACACACACACACACACACACCACACACACACACACACACACACGACACACCATGTCACTGGTGGAACAGTCTCAGAAGTGGTTCCCCACCCACGTCCAGGCCACCGTTCTCCAGGCGACCACGCTGCAGCCCAAGGGCAAGAATGGCACCAACGACGCCTACACCATCATCCAGCTGGGCAAGGAGAAGTACTCCACCTCGGTGGCGGAGAAGACCCTGAACCCGGTCTGGAGGGAGGAGGCGTCCTTCGAGCTGCCCGGGCTGCTGCTGGAGGGGAACCCGGAGGTCTACGAGCTCTGCCTCATCGTGATGCACCGCTCCCTGGTGGGCATGGACAAGTTCCTGGGCCAGAGGACCGTCAACCTCAACCACATCTTTGACAACAAGGAGCGGAGGAAGATCGAGTAAGTGTGTTGTGTGTTGTGTGTGTGTGTGTGTGTGTGTGTGTGTGTGTGTGTGTGTGTGTGTGTGTGTCTTGTGTGTGTGTGTGTCCAGTTCTTCCGCTGCTCGATGCACACATACAGTAACAGTACCAGTGGTTTTCAACCCATTTCATATCGAGGTCCATTATTTATTCGCCATTTAAGCCACCATTTGATGAGCTTTAGCATCAAACGCAAAACTATACAACATTGTGTTGTCGGATAAGATTTTGTCCACAATTCCTTCCAATGCTGTATTGATGTTGGTACCATAGGTCAGGAGATGGTTCCCCGGGAGGGTCCATTTGGAGTTAAAGATCTATAAGGGTCCATTTGGTTACCAACTCTCCATTATTTAGCATGGGGGACCACCTGGAACCCCCTCAAGGACCACTGGTGGTGGTCCCCGGACCACTGGTTGAGAACCACTGATATATTGTATACCAGTCCATAACACTGCCCATCAAACCAGTATTGTACACACAGCATACTGTACTAGGCTAGTAGTATCACTGTTGCCTGTAAGGGAGTCACAGTACAGTAGGGAAGAGCCACTGTCTTGAAGAGTATACTGTCCCTGATGTCATCACTAGGGACGCATGCATCAGTAAGCAGGAACTGGGGGTGGCAATGAAGGACCGGGAAGTCTGTCTGACGTGGCGTTGTTGTGAAATCCATGATCTTGACCGCGGTCGAAAAATGATGATGATGATGATGATGGCATCTCTGTGAGGACTGGAGGCCCAGCGTGGCTTTCAGATGTGTTTGCAAACTTAGCATGAAAACATGTAGAGTAGAGTAGTAGTTTATTTATTTTGGTCATTAAAACAAATCAATACAGTGCCTGATGATGATTAAAACTAAGACTAAATATACTGACAATTTCGTCAACAAATAAAAACTAGACTAAAGTGTTAGGAAGGGACTGGTCACTAGTGGACTGAAGTAACTAGTTTAAAAATGTACCTGAGGGGGCTTTGGAATAGCGTCGCTGGCGTTACATACAGCAAGACATTAACCAAAGACACTTGGAATGGGGAAATTGGTAGGGTGTTTATTTTGTATATAACGTTGTAATGTTACTGACAACAATTTTTTTTTTTAATATTTAAATAAAATATATGTTTAGGACCATGAAATATTGAGATCTACCTGCAAAGCCTTTGTGATCTACTAGTAGATACAAGATTCAAGACTTTATTGCCATGTCAACAGAGTTGATTGGAATTTGTTTCAGTGCACTAAAAACAGACACGAATAGATCACAATCTATGTTTTTGTGTACAGTAAGAGGTGTTGTGTAGAGCTGTGATGAGTGAGTGACACAGATCTGTTAGTGGGAGGAGGAACAGACTCTAGGAAGGGAGGAGGAAGTGGGACATTATTTGAACAACTGTCGGTCATTCTTTCTTGTGCAGAATTGGAATTTCTGGTTGTATTGTGTTGTATTGTGTCTTTAACTGCTCTGGTACAATACAGTGAATACACACATATTTCAGAACCTGAGTTGTGGGTTAATTTTAGACCTGAGGACGTTTCTACAAAATGTCTTCTAAATCCTGACAGCTTTCTGAAAAACCCTCTGTTTCTGTATCAGTGGTTCTCAAACTATTTTCATGTCAAGGGCCCCCAGAATTATATGTAATTAATTGGCCCCCCGGGACCCCCGATCTCGAAATATGTTGTTCCAGGTGAACAACATAGCACTCGGTACTATGATCTTGTAGATCTGCTATTTTTTCCAAAGCTAAAGTATAGCATAATGCTTAAAAACACCAAAAGGGATTCCCGCCCAGAATGGGTTAACCTCTTTACAGTAAGCCCTATAGCAATTTCAAGAATAGCCGATCTACAAGCTCACATGTAGCCGATCTACAAGCTCACAAAGACATTGTGAGTTGTGACATGTTGAGCTTAGATTATTATTTTTTATTTTATTTTATTTTATTTTTTTAAATACATTTTTATTTCATTCTTAGATGAAAGGCACAGGTGCAGGCATACAAAAAATGCACATAAAACATCATTCAAATTCTTTGCCAACTACAATCAGTGGCTTGCCCCTTGCCTCATTTAAAAAACCCCAGCACCAACCACCTTTGACCAAAAAAAGAGAAAAATATAGTAATGATTATAACAATTAATACAACATACAACATAAAGCTAGATAATCTTTTGCATGCCCTGCATTGCCCCAAATAGGGATGAGATGGTGAAAGTGTGTTTTTTAAAGAGTTCTAACTACTGCTTCTGATTTGTCATAGTGAGCATTCACACCTTGGCTATTTTATCTTTTACTTCTCTTTTCCCATTCTAATCTATGAGTCTGAGATAGCCTCTTGTCTTTCATGTTTACTCTTTGAATCACTGTTGCATTTTCTTATCACTTTGCTGTTTGATTTGTAGCTCAAACATGTTTTTTGATGGTAGTGTAGTGGTACAGTACTGTAGGCCTACTGGGATATTTATATTTATATATATATTTATAAATATTTATATTTATAAAATGACTTTTAAATCCTGAATTATCTGTATATGGCCGAGGACCCCCCCATTTGAAAATATGTTGTTCCAGGGACCCCCCAGAAGCAAAGATTTGAGCCAAAAAATGCTCTGAAATAATATTATATTCAAAGATTTGTGCCACATTTTCAAGATTAAAAAATAAAAAAAAATAGCAGACCTACAAGCTCGTAGCGCGGCACTCAGTGCCACGCTATGAGCTTGTAGATCTGCTATTTTTAAATAGATAAAGTATAACATAATGCTTTAAAACACCAAAAAGGGTTCCCGCGCAAATTGGGTTATGGGCGTAGCCTGGTTTGGAAACTGGTCTAACAAGGAGGTTTCTTTATGATTCCTTTCTATTCAGCCCGTACAGTTGGTGGAAAGTAACTAAATACATTTACTTATGTACTGTACTTACTGTAAGTACAATTTTGAGGAATTTGTACTTTACTTGAGTATTTCCAAATTTCCAATACTTTCACTTCTACTTTCACTACGTTTTGGATCCAAATATTGTACTTTTACTTTATTTGAAAACTTTACTTACTAGTTACTTTAGTTACTAGTTACTTTGGATATTGTAATTTTGATTTAGAAAACAACCAATTCCAGTACATTTCGGCCATTTGAAAATAGCAGATCTACAAGCTCACAATTGTGAGCTTGTAGATCTGCTATTTTCAAAAGATTTTGTACACATGACGTGTTGAACTTGTGAAATGGGACATTCTGCAATATGAATACTTTTACTTTTAGCACTTTTTAAAGTACATTTTGATGCCAATACTTTTGTACTTTTACTTGAGTACATTTTCAATACGGGACTTCTTCTACTTGTAACTGAGTATAGTTCTACATTGAGTGCTTTTACCACCACTGAGTAGTACATTCAGTCATAGAGTATTTCCATGTTTAGATACCGCAAATACTTGTCTCTGGTTGTGTTGCGACGTGCGAGGTCTTTGTTTGTGTGGTTTCTTTATTGGTTAATAACTGAGTCAAGAATAAGCTTAACTATGAAATGTGTTACTGTCTGTCTCTATTGTGTTATGATTTACACGGATGTGGGTTTTGGTGCGATATGCTCTGCCATGTTAGACCCAACTGTAACTGAATGTGGTGGAGTTAGTCATTCTTATTAAGTTGAACCCACATGGAAAGTATTTTTAGAGATGTTGAAGAATGCCCTAAGAAAGAAACTATACACACACACCCGTTCCCATTATATCATACCAACACAGCCTAGGCTTATTGTATGTATGGAGAGAGGCGTGTGGTCTGTTAGCTCTAAAAGCACAGGGTCAGACAGTCACACCCATATGCAGTTGCTTTTAATCCATTTTGGTCGGGAACCCCCTGTTGGTGTTTTAAGCATTACGTTATGCTTTAGCTGTTGAAAAATAGCAGATCTACAAGCTCATAGGAGCTTGTAGGTCTGCTCTTTTTGAAAAATCGTGAAAATGTGGTGCAAATCTTTGAATATATATATATTCTTTCAGAGTGAACATTTTAACTCAAATCTTTGCTTCTTGGGGGGTCCCTGGAACAACACATTTTCAGATAGGGGTCGGCGGCCAAATACATATAATTTTTGGGGTCCTTGACATGAAATATTGAGCACCACTGATATAGAAAACATGAGGTTTTTCAGAAAATTGTCATGATTTAGAAGACTTTTTTTTTTAAATGTCGACGTCAGGCCTAAATGGGTTAAAAGAAAAGAGAATGACCGTACTGGGTCGTCTGGTGTTAATTAGCTCACGGCCACATTTCAGCTGCATGCGATGCGAGGAGAGGACATTAGCACACTTCCCTTTCTTTCTGTTTTTTTTACCCATCAGTTGAGAAGAATCACAATATGTCATAATCAGTGGGGATGGTTGTATTTGTTTTAGGTGCTGCAGCTGATGCACCTCCAGGGCTCTCTCTGTACAGTTTAAAATATGGCACTGTAATGTAATGGATATGATGAGGCCTCGTTCGTAGCTGGTTGGCCTAATCCCACACTGTAGAAACACTGACAATGAGGCTTAACTCCTTATGGGCGGGAACCTCCTTTTGGTGTTTTAAAGTGTCTATGTTATGCTTTAGCTATTGGAAAAATAGCAGATCTACAAGCTCGTACAGTAGCTTGTAGGTCTGCTATTTTTGAGAAGTTGTGAAAATGTGGCGCAAATCTTTGAATATATATATATTCTTTCAGAGCGAACGTTTTTAACTCGAATCTTTGCTTCTGCGGGGGGGGGGGGGGTCCCTGGAACAACATATTTTCAGGTGTGGGGGGGGGGGTCCACGGCCACATACAGATAATTCTAGGGGTCCTTGACGTGAAAAAGGTTGACCACCACTGACATACTGTAGAAACATGAGGGTTTTTTTCAGAAAACTGTCATTTTCAAACAGACATTTTTAGAATCTGATCTCAGGTCAGAACGGGTTAAATTCCAGATACTATATCCATGCCGTACAGTGGGTCCCGTGTTGCCACCCCGGACCCCAGACCCCGGCCCGGCCCGGCCACAGCAGTGTTTTTGAACTGACATATTGGGGAGGAAAGGAAAGAGTCCGTCGTCTCCATATCCCAGCAACGCAGGGCAGACCCTAATTATCGCACACCTGTGTTTGTTGATTGTGAGGAGGTTCCCAGCGGTCCGGGTAGAGAGTGGGAGTATTGTGGTTCCGAGCCCAGGGAGAGTTTATCTTGGCCTTGACACGCAGCGCAGGCACGTTGAAGTACAGCGAGCGGATCGGGGCGGCCCCAGAGCTGCTGCTGCTGCCGGGCTGGGGCGCGCTGGCTGGCTGCTGTGATCAGGCTCAGGATGGTGTGTACCACGCCACGGCATGGGAATTAGCCCATTCAGGACGGGGGTCGGGAACCCCCTTTTGGTGTTTTATATTTAACCCATTCTGACCTGAGATCAGATTAAAAAAATGTCTGTTTGAAAATGACAGTTTTCTGAAAAAGCTATGTTTCTATGTCAGTCGTTCTTCGTTCTTTCAAAAATAGCAGACCTACAAGCTCATAGCGCGCCACTCGGTGGCGCGCTATGAGCTTGTAGGTCTGCTATTTTTAAATAGCTAAAGCATAACGTAATGCTAACACCAAAAGGGGTTCCTGCCTAAAATGGGTTAATGCATTATGTTACACTTTAGCTATTGAAAAAATAGCAGATCTATAAGCTCATAGTGCGGCACCGAGTGCCGCTCTACTATGAGCTTGCTTTTTGAAAATTGTGAAAATGTGGCGCGATTATATTATTCTATCACAGCGAGCGGTTTTTTAAACTCAAATCTTTGCTTCCGTGGGGGTCACTGCCACTGGAACAACATATTTTCAGATGTGGGTCGATGGCCGATTACATATATTATGAAATAGTTTGAGCACCACTGACATAGAAAGATAGGGTTTTTCAGAAAACTGTCATGATTTTAGAAGACATTTTGTAGAATCGAGCTCGGGTCTTAAATGGGTTAGAACCTTTTCATCATGTTATGGCATGGCTGAGACGGCTCTGACGAACATGTACTTTAGGACTTTTTTAGAATCAGCCTCAAAGTTTTCTTTCCATGTCAGTGGTGCTCAACCTTTTTCATGTCAAGGACCCCCAGAATTATCTGTATTTGGCCACGGACCCCCATCTCAAAATATGTTGTTCCAGGGACACCCCACCCAGAAGCAAAGATTTGAGTTAAAAACGTTCGCTCTGAAAGAATATATATTCAAAGGTTTGCGCCACATTTTCAATAATGGCTATTTTTCAATAGCTAAAGTATAACATAATGCTCAAAAAGGGATTCCCGTCCTGAATGGGTTAACCACATTAACCCTGATGTTCTTATTCTGGGGCATTTCATTTTATGCCATTTTGAAATGCAAACGTTTATCTACAAGCTCACAACATTGCAACGTGTTGTGAGCTTGTAGATCAGCTATTTATTTTGCTACCAGTCAATCGACGATGTATGTATAAGTGGTTCAATCACACTGTGACACTGACTAGTATTTTGAACGAGGATTTCTTTAAATACGTTGCAAACTATCAACTTGCAAAGCCTGTTAAAGAAATAAAGGCCTTGCCTTGTATGAGCCGTGCTTCTCATTAGCATGTATGAACTGCCGGTTTGTCCTATAGCGTGGCTTTAGACGATTTCCCAGTCGCTTGTCGTTGCCGATCTGAACAAAGGCCAGATTTGTGCAAATGTCACCTTTTTATTTTGCTTCACAGTGAAGGCATAAATCCCATTACTTCCAGTGGAAGAAGCACAGAGGGTTAAGCAAATAGACGCCAGGAAGAAAGCAGCTTGAAATGGAGGCCACGTGTTCTTCTTGCAGAACACCATTTTATGTGTTCAGTTTGCAAAGGGATAGTGTTTATCCTTTTTGAATAATAAATGGATGGTTACTTATTACCATTTAGGTTTTTTTAGCCCATTTTTGGTGTTTTAACCTATTTAGACCTGAGGACGATTCTACTAAATGTCTTCTAAATCCTGACAGTTTTCTGAAAAACCCTCATGTTTCTGTGTGTCAGTTGTTCTCAAACATTTTCATGTCAAGGTCCCCAAAAATATATGTAATTGGCCGCCGACCCCCATCTGAAAATATGTTGTTCCAGGGACCTCCCCCAGAAGCAAAGATTTGAGTTAAAAAACGTTCGCTCTGAAATAATATATATTCAAAGATTATTAGATATAGCAGACCTACAAGTTCATAGCGTGGCACGAGCTTGTATATCTGCTATTTTTCAATAGCTAAAGTATAACACAGTGCTTAAAACACCAAAAGGGTTTCCCTCCCCAGAATGGGTTTGTGTCAAGAAAGGTTGAAATTATTCAGGCCTGTGTATTTGTGTACGTAGCATTCGGAGAACATGGAACGATCCTTCTCTCCATGATGTGAAAACCCACCAGCTCAAATGTATGCACCACGTAATAATTAAAACATGAACAGCTATGTCCGTGAGCCATTATCTTTTGTTTCTTTCACATTGTTTGTTTGTATTTGGTCCTAATCAGCTAATCAAATTATTCGGATTCTTAAGATTTTCACACTTTAAAACCCATTGTGGACGGGAACCGCTCTTGGTGTTTTAAGCATTATGATCTACAAGCTCATAGCGCGGTACCGAGTGCAGCGCAAAGAGCTTGTAGGTCTGCTATTTTTGAAAAATCATGAAAATGTGGTGTAAATCTTTGAATATATATTCTTTCAGAGCGAACGTTTTTAACTCCAAATCCCTGGAACAACATATTTACAGATGGGGTCGGCACTACCTCCTTACATAATAGAGCACCGAAGTCTGACGTCACTTTCAGTAGAGGGCGTCAGTCCCCAGGTTCATGTATTTGTTTAGTTGCATTGAAATCCCCATTGAGGCGATTTTAGATCGCCTCATATAACAACTGTGTTTGAAAAATACGATACAGAGACACCCCCCTGACAATAACACAGAGACAGCTTGTTTATTTTTGGACCACAACGCTTATAGTAGACGATATTAAGATCACCCCATGTTATTCTCCATAGAGAAATTACTTCCGCGAACCAGGGGAATCGTCGGGATGAGCGAGTTACGTCAGGACTTCGGTGCTCTATATAAAATGTAACCGTTACCATACACCACTCACCCCCCTACTCCCTCCATCTTCTCCTTCTCCAGCTGGTACTCGCTGGAGTCTCGTCCGGGGAAGAAGAGGAAGGAGCGCGGCCGCATCCAGGTGAGCATCCAGTTCGTGCGGAACAACATGACCGCCTCCATGTTCGACCTGTCCATGAAGGACAAGCCCCGCTCGCCCTTCTCCAAGCTCAAGGACAAGATGAAGGGCCACCGCCGGAGCGACGCCGGCTTCTCCGACACCTCGTCGGCCATCATGCCTCGCTCCTCCGCGCTGCTCTCAGACTCCTCCTCGGAGCCTCGGGAGTACCACCACCTCCCCGTAGACGCCCCAGACCCCCACGGGGGGCAGCCCGGGGAGCAGCCCAAGGCCCCCAAGAGGTCCCTGCTGGCCGGGTCTCACCACAAGCTGTCCGCGGCTCACTCCATGTCGGACCTGATCGGAACCCACTTCCGCCCCAAGCTGGACTCCATGAACTCCATTGAAGAGATCGGTGAGGATATATTATTATAAGCATTCTCCGTTTGTTTGTTTGTTTAGCTATCGTAAAATAGCAGATCTACAAGCTACAAGGTACAAGCTACAAGCTCATAGCGCAGCACCGAGTGCCGTGTTATGAGCTTGTATAGGTCGGGGAGGAACTCCTTATATGGTCAGCACACTCTATAGTAGGGAGGATTATCACAAAAAAACAAAACAAAAAAAATAAGTGATATTTGAATTAAGTGAAATCACTGAATATACCTTTTAAGTCCAAAATGTATGGATTTTGTCACATCCAAAAAGTACAGCAATGTGTGGACATAAAGATGTACTCGAGTGATACAAGAGCCTTTCCCTTTGTCACCCCCTACAGTTCCCTCCAGGCACCACATGGGTCCAGTATTACAGTATGACATTATCCTTCCACTGGGAAGTCTTTGATTTTGGACTTTGCACCCACTTTGCAACCATAAGATCCTTATTCTGGGAGGAACATTCTACAAGCTCACACCGTATCGTGATGTGTTGTAGAGATTGTAGAGCAGCTACTTTGGGGCTAAGAGCAGAGCTGACCCCCCAGTAACTCAGTTTACTAAGTATAGATGGAGGGTTTACTTTAACCCATTCTGAACGGGAACCCATTTTGGTGTTAGCATCATGTTATGCTTTAGCTATTGAAAAATAGCAGATCTACAAGCTCATAGCGCGCCACCGAGTGGCGCGCTACGAGCTTGTAGGTCTGCTATTTTTGAAAAATCGAAGAACGACTGACATTTTTAGAATCTGATCTCAGGTCAGAATGGGTTAATCAGACCAGTGTGTGTCCAGTGGAAACCTCGTATGAATCTGATCTCAGGTCAGAATGGGTTAAAGGGACACTTCACCCTTTTTTTCAAAGAATATATAATGTTAATGACGTGGCGCACGTAGTAGCTTTTTTCAGAAAACTGTCAGAAGACATTTTTAGAATCTGGTCAGGTCAAAATGGGTTAACTACTTAACTCATTTTGGGGGAAAAAGCTGGAGGTTGCGCGATGGCAGTCTCTCAGTCAAAATCTGGTCACACATTATGCGTGTTTCCTCCACCAGGTAAAGACCACACGCGTTCCCAGAGCGAGGTCCCCTTCCAGGACGGAGGAGGAGAGGCCACGCACGGCGGCGACCCGTTCAGCGACATCAGCGACGGCCTGCCGCAGAAGTACGCCACGCTGCCGCGCAACCGCAACCCCTTCGAGGGGGAGACGGTGACGGGCGGGGGGGGCGGGGGGCAGCTGTGGGACCGCAAGGACAAGAAGGAGAAGGTCAGCCTCCTGGAGCGCGTGACGGGGAAGAAGGACGGCCGGGGCAAGGGCCACGCCGGGGGCCGTTCGGGGAGCTCCGGAGACATCCACTCCTCGCCCCAAAACCCCTTCAGCAGCGACGGAGACACTAACCCCTTCATCTCCTCCGGGTACAAAGCCAGGTTAGAAACTTCTTTTTTAACCCATTCTGACCTGAGATCAGATTCATACGAGGTTTCCACTGGACACACACTGGTCTGATTAACCCATTCTGACCTGAGATCAGATTCATACGAGGTTTCCACTGGACACACACTGTTCTGATTAACCCATTCTGACCTGAGATCAGATTCTAAAAATGTCAGTCGTTCTTCGATTTTTCAAAAATAGCAGACCTACAAGCTCATAGCGCGCCACTCGGTGGCGCGCTACGAGCTTGTAGATCTGCTATTTTTCAATAGCTAAAGCATAACATGATGCTAACACCAAAACGGGTTATCTCAGGTCAGAATGGGTTAATCAGACCAGTGTGTGTCCAGTGGAAACCTCGTATGAATCTGATCTCAGGTCAGAATGGGTTAATATATCTTTTATCCCACGATTTTGTAACCCATTTTTCACCCCTGTGTCAATCATCTAATGTGATCCTGGGCTCTACACACCCTCCACCAACCTAGTCCCCATATATGGGGGACAAGGGGAGACCAACGGACTTGAACTCATGCTTCCTTCATGCCTGAGTGTCCAAGTTGCTCCTTTACAACCTGACAGGGGGGAGTTTCCCTGGTTGGAAGGAACACGTTATTCCAACCAGTTCCTTTCCCCTCCGTCAGGCGCCCCGGCTGGCCAGGGGGAGGCAGTTTAGAGACCAGGATTACTGCATGTTTTTTGTGAGGGTACCTACCCTATATAACTTATATTAGAGATTAAAAGCACCTTCTATTTTATTTATTTTAGAGATGGTTCATCTTTCACTCGATAGGTTGTGTGGACCACACACGCCCAGTGGAATGTATGGAATGCATGATGTGCTGCTAAAAGACAACGTAATACTCCCTAAGGTTAATATCAGCATCAAAGCAATACTTTAAATACTTATTTATTAGCACATGCATTTTACACATATTTCAAGGTGTTTTTAATTAAACGGTTTAGTTATTTGAGGACAATAATGATGTAATAAGGCTTATTAGCCATGAGGGATCCTTTTAAATTCTGTATTAATTCTGACCCACTCCGATGCGTATGTCCGTGGCTGCGTATGACGTAATGATTAATTTGTGCTATGTGATATGGCATTGGTTTCAGATTACATACATGCATTACATACATTAGGGGCATTATACCTTTAATCCACCCAACACTGAAACATATCATTATTACAGTATGTCACCATTGAGAGCCAGTTATATACCCTGGCATTGGTACATATCTTCATCATGTCATACGCTGCTATGGGACATAACGCATCAAACGACCCACAGTATACTGCTAATCAACTTAAAAATGACATATACATGTATATGTAATCTGAAACCTATCTTTATTACGTCACCGTTGCGAGCCAGAGATTTGAACGTTCGTAGCGGTCGACAGTACTTGCGTGCTCTGCTTGCAAACTAGTAGGTCATTTAATTTATGGCCTACTTGTGTGCAAAGCGCAAGTATAGGCACTCGACAAAGTACTGTTCTATAGTTTTGTTTAAGTGTCTTTAAATACAACTGCTCTGGTACAATACACACACATTTCAGAACCCGAGCCGATTCGTTTTTTTCCTCCTAACGTACTGTATATTGTTGGGAACACTTTGACTATAAGTACTGTATAATGTACAGTGTAATGTACAGTATAAATGTACTGTATTGTTAGGAACACTTCAACTATAAGCCATCCGTATATCCATGTCCCTCATTCCACACCCATTTAGGCCTGACGTCGAAATAAAAAAAAATAAGTCTTCTAAATTGTTTTCTGAAACACCTCATTTACAGTTTCTGTATCAGTGGTGCTCCATATTTCATGTCAAGGACCCCCAAAAATGATATGTAATTGGCCACCGACCACCATCTGAAAATATGTTGTTCCATGAACCCCCCCTCCCAGAAGCAAAGATTTGAGTTTAAAACGTTCGCTCTGAATCCTGAAAGAATATATATTCAAAAGATTTGCGCCACATTTTCACGAATTTTCAAAAAATAGCAGACCTAGTACAAGCTCTCGGTGGCGCGCTATGAGCTTGTAGATCTGCTATTTTTCAATAGCTAAAGTATAACATGATGACCAAAAGGGGGTTCCCTTCCCGTCCAGAATGGGCTACAGTTGGTGAGCAGCGTGGCTGAGTTGTGGTTTTATCAGAATGGAAGGTGTCATTAGTGGTTCTTTAGAGAGCCCTGGCCAGATAACAGAGCCCTCAGAGCTACGGTAATGAGATCTTCCGGAGAGATAGACTACCCAATTAACCACTTATCTTTATGAAGGCTCTAGTCTATCATTCTTAATGCAGGAGCTTAGTGGTCATCTGTGTTCAGACGAAGGGGGAGTCGAGATAGAATGTTTGATAGATGGATAGATCTTTATTTGTCATTGCAACGTGTACAACGAAATGATACAAAATTGTGAGTGTGACGGACGCGAGACGCAGGGTTTCATAGTAAATAAATTACAATAACTTATTGTACATTATTTTTGCAGTGATAAAAAGCCGCCCATGGGCAAACAGGGACGTAAACCCAGAGAGGACTACAGCAAGAAAAAGGTAAAAAAAAATGTTTATTTTGTTTGTGTAGGTCTTGGTTCTCTTATCCACTACAGGGTGGAATGGTATACACTATACACAGTATACAGTAAGCCTGGCTAATGTGTGATCGGTGCCAGGTATGCACGTGGGAAAGCTACAGTTTTCTACTGATTACAGTCAGTCTGTTCTGATTTTATCCTTTATCTTTTGGATTTGGATGAGCCCTGGACATTTTATTGTGCCCACGTCTGACTAAAAGTTAGCCTCGGAAACCCAGACGTTTTTATTTCCAGGGAGAAAAAAAAAGGTCTGGGACCGAGTCCACTTCAATTCGGCATACAGTAGCGCAAACGTCGATCACTCTCTGCTGATTTCTGATCGTCTGCACTTTTGTTAAATTGACGCACACACACATACATACACATACATAATGTATATAATAATATGTCCCCAATGACACTTTAATTAGGACTGACAAAAAGCAATGCTTTAATTGTATCTGCATTGGGAATTGAGCCTCCTTTGACATTTCTTGTTACTTAGGGAGGTTGATCTCCTGTGAAGTGTTCAGAGGTGCCGTTCCACTAATTGGCATCTGGAAACATCCTCCATCAACTCCAATCTGATCCTAATTTGAGGCAGTGTGAAATTTCGGTGTCAAAGGTCAAACATAACAGATGTGTATATGTGACTACAGTGATTCAGTAATTGCAGCTTTTGATTTTTTTATCGAAGAGCGGGATTCAACTGCTGACATATTTTTTACTTTATATTTAAGGGGACACGGGGAGAACATGTGAGGGTTACCTACCCTATAGGGGACACAGGGAGAACATGTGAGGGTACCTACCCTAGGGGACACGGGGAGAACATGTGAGGGTACCTACCCTATAGGGGACACAGGGAGAACATGTGAGGGTACCTACCCTAGGGGACACGGGGAGAACATGTGAGGGTACCTACCCTAGGGGACACGAGGAGAACATGTGAGGGTACCTACCCTAGGGGACACGAGGAGAACATACTTAAACAACATACTATTTTAACATTATTTTGCCTTTTTATATGTGATGTAGCACTTTTATGTATGGAAGGTGCAATACAAATTAAAGTGATTAAATAAATAACCAAATGACATTTTCAAGAGCATCAGGATATATTGCGGCCTATTATTACAGTGCAAAAATTGGTATTGGCATGGTAGGAGTTTGAACGGTTTGCTTAACCCATTTTGGGCGGGAACCCGTTTTGGTGTTAGCATTACGTTATGCTTTAGCTATTGAAAAATAGCAGATCTACAAGCTCATAGCGCGCCGCGCTACAAGCTTGTAGGTCTGCAATTTTTGAAAACTTTCAGGATTTAAGACATTTTTAGAATCTGATCTCAGGTCAAAATGCGTTAAAGAACCACCATTCTTCCGTGCGTTAGAATCTGATCTCAGGTCAGAATGGCTTAAGTGACGTCTAAATGAGGAGGAGAACGCTGATAATGGCTTTCCTCACCTCGCTCGGCGGGCGTTGAGGAGGGCTGTCGGTACGGTAGCCATGACACGTGGCCCCGTGTACGTCTGCAAACGGCGTTCGGCCAGCGAGACAGACATGGCAGTTCCTCCATTTCCTCTCCTTTTCCAGGCCCTAATTAACCACCCAGGGGGGAGGGGGATGGGGGGGAGAGGGGAGGGGAGGGGGAGGACAGCGAGAGATTTTCAAAGGACGGAGCTTTTAGATTCTCAAAGCTGAGCTCATTAGAAACGGTAATGAGACAACTGGAGAATGCCAAGTGTGTGTGTGTGTGTGTGTGTGTGTGTGTGTGTGTGTGTGTGCGTGCACGCCTTATCTCCCTCTCCTCACTACCGATCGCACAAAAATGCTCATCATTACTCGGCCAGTTCATGGTCACTTCCAGGCCTGTCACCAGCCACTATACAGGTCTTGATTACCCTGTGTGCGTGTGTGTGTGTGTGTGTACGCGCGCTCGTGTGTGTGTTGCATTTGTGTGTGTGAAACCAACATCCACTTCCCTGTGGCTGTCAGCACTCGGGGGTTGATTTACGCTTGGTTGCTGGCCAGCCGAACACGGCCGGTCTCTACAGCTCAGCTCATGAGTCCAGCAGCTTCTTGCAGATCAGCGCTTTTTTGGCAAGCGTCTAAATGTATAAATCACCCTTTTATTCCCGTCCTCAAATAGGCTAAGACTGATTATCTCATAACTGTGATACTTTGTACTGTTTGCAAAGAACCACTTACTGTACAGTGTGTTTTTTTTTTATTACTTACAGTAGATGTAACGGCAACAAATATTACTTTTTGGAATTATTTCATTCCATACTAGTCCATATTGTATTGTAACTGAAGCCTCTGTAACTTTATTAATAATAATAATAATAATTAATTGCATTTTATAGCCGCTTTTCCAAGTGCTCAAAGAGCTTTACAACGGTTCATTCATTCATTCATACATTGGGAGGTGAAGCGGCGAACAGTCGACGCCAGCGTCCTCACTTCCCACATTCACACACCGACGGTGGCGAGCTCATTGGAGGCAATGTAGGGTTCAGTGTCTTGCCCAATAAGGACACTTCGAGCCGGGATTCGAACCGCTGACCCAAGGATCATTGGACGACCTGCTCTACCTCCTGAGCCACAGCCGTGCAAGCTTAAATGGACAAAAATACAGGATTATATTGGCACGCAAAATCTCTTAATTAAGTGACAAAAAAACAGAACGTTGAAATATGGAGATCCAAGGGTTCTGCCCGACCGGCCGCGACTATAAACCAAATCGATTGGACAACATAGTGAGGAGAAAAATGGTTGAGGGCTAACAGTTTAGGCTTTAGAGTTTTCTTCATTTTATAGTGGGAGTTTTGGGTGGTAGATAGACTGTTGTAATGCTTACAGTAGTTTGATTTGAATTCATGAAAAGCTACATTGACGTAGATTAATTATTTGCCTACCCAGGGAACTCTTGACTGTTGTTTTAACTCTGAAATAGCAAGTCCGCTTTTATACTTTAAAAGCTATAGAAACACTCAGGATTTTGTCTCTTGCAGTGAGTCAGACCATTGCATTTCTATCTACAAATGAAGTTTCAAAGAGTAAAATCTCATCCAAACGCTCAGTGATCTTACGGTGTGTGTCGACTAAATGTCTTCCTGAAGACACAACTTCTGAGGTGAATTATAAACGACTGCATTAGCTCTCACTGCACATCGCTGCAAAGCCGTTTAGGGTTCAAGGGATATAGGTGAGATTGTGTACATATAATAAATCAACTGTGGCTTTTGGTGAAATGTGTCCTTAACGGAGCTGATAAGATACGTCCGTTTTGTCAGTTCCACCGTTTGTTTCTCTCATCGTCTTTACACATCACTAGTAGCCTGACGAGAGCCTGGGAGTGGAAGCGATAAGCTGGGTATTTTAAACAGGGTGCTCCCTATCCGTTAGGGGAGGATGCACAGTCCTGAAGTGATAGTGTGGTCCCTCATTAAAAAGCCTTCCAGATCTTCTCGTGCACATGTTGTACCATAACACCCTGGTCCCGCAGCAGTGTCCCACAAAACACCAAACCTATTTCCCTAGGGAACATAAAACAAAGGACCATTTCAGCGTCTGTAATTGTCGTAATCAAAAGTTGCTAATACTGTATACAGGCATTAACCCCTGTCTGTCTGTCTGCTACCGCTGTTGGACTCTATGGAGATTATATCTTGACAGGCATACTGTAGGTCGTTTAAAATGAAGTAGGCCACGAACCTCTGCCTGTGCCATGAACTCATTTTGGATTAAAAAAATACAGTTTTTCTCCTGAACAGTCTTGCCGTCTCTGTATCAAAAAGACACACACACACACACACACACACACACACACACACACACACATGAGAGAGAGAACGCAACATGAGGTTTTCAGAAACCTCTTAGGTTTTTGAACAGTGTACTTTAGAAAAATCTTGAAAGTGTAACATTTTTGAATAGTATTTTAAGAACACAAATCTTCACAAATCTTCTTAACCCATTCTGACCGGGAACCCATTTTGGTGTTATGGCATCATGTCATGCTTTAGCTATTGAAAAATAGCAGATCTACAAGCTCATAGCGCGCCACCGAGTGGCGCGCTATGAGCTTGTAGGTCTGCTATTTTTGAAAAATCGAAGAACGACTAACATTTTTAGAATCTGATCTCAGGTCAGAATGGGTTCATCAGACCAGTGTGTGTCTCCAGTGGAAACCTCGTATGAATCTGATCTCAGGTCAGAATGGGTTAACTACAGTATGTTGTGTTTCCAGGAGACGCCCCAGGAGAGTGTAGCGGCCTACAGCAGCCTGTCCATTTAACTACAGTATGTTGTGTTTCCAGGAGACTCCCCAGGAGAGCGTAGCGGCCTACAGTAGTCTATCCATTTAACTACAGTATGTTGTGTTTTCCAGGAGACTCCCCAGGAGAGCGTGGCGGCCTACAGCAGCCTGTCCATTTAACTACAATATGTTGTGTTTTCCAGGAGAGCGTGGCTGCGTACAGTAGTCTATCCATTTAACTACAGTATGTTGTGTTTTCCAGGAGACTCCCCAGGAGAGCGTGGCGGCCTACAGCAGCCTGTCCATTTAACTACAATATGTTGTGTTTTCCAGGAGAGCGTGGCTGCGTACAGTAGTCTATCCATTTAACTACAGTATGTTGTGTGTTTCCAGGAGACTCCCCAGGAGAGTGTAGCGGCCTACAGTAGTCTATCCATTTAACTACAGTATGTTGTGTTTTACAGGAGACGCCCCAGGAGAGCGTGGCGGCCTACAGCGCCCTGTCCTTCGAGGAGGTGGTCCAGGAGCTCCTGAAGCAGAAGGAGGTGGTGAAGAGGAAGGACGCCCAGATCCGAGAGCTGGAGGACTACATCGACAACCTGCTGGTGCGCGTCATGGAGGAGACGCCCAGCATCCTACGGACACCCTATGAGCCCAAGAGAAAGGCGGGTAAAATTTCTAAAAAGTAAAAAAAAAAAGGAGTTATATTAGGCAAACAAAGTCTTCTGCACAGCTATTATATGCTCTGAGACGGGTGCGTGTAGGGCAGGGCGCAATGTACTCAGAAGACCTGCACATGAGGTGCAAAAAGACCCAGAAAACCTGCACATAAGGTGCACAAAGACCCAGAAAACCTGCACATAAGGTGCACAAAGACCCATAAGGTGCACAAAGATACCGCACACCGTCGGCACCTCCAATACGAACTGTATTTAGACCTCCTTCAGGATGCCTGAAGGAGGTCTTTGACCGAAACCTTTGCCCGCATTTACCCATTTTGACCTGAGATCAGATCAGATCAGTTTTCTGAAAAAGCTATGTTTCTTTATGTCAGTCGTTCTTCGTTTTTTTTTCAAAATAGCAGACCTACAAGCTCATAGCGCGCCACTCGGTGGCGTGCTATGAGCTTGTAGATCTGCTATTTTTTCAATAGCTAAAGCATAGCATAATGCCAAAACACCAAAAGGGGTTCCCGCCCAAGATGGGTTAAATAAAGTTCGTATTGCAAAGTGCATGAGTATAAGAAGTTCAAAAGAGTTCAAAAGAAAGATAGAACAAAGTGTTAAAGAATAATAATAATTAAATAAATTAAGGTTTAGCAGTAGAAAGAATTATAGAATAATGCCAAATGTAAGATTAGTTTTTTGTTTGCTTTTTTTTTTCTCCAACATTTTTATTCAATGATATAGTTTTTATATCTCGATTTTTGTACGTTTTTGGTTACTTGTTAATATTGTGTGCAAGTCAAACACAGACTTCATTCCCAGGCGTGGATCATGTTGTTCCACTTAATTATTATTATTATTATTAAGCAAGCCATGTCTTCATCTGATCATCATTCATTTTGGTGCGTATCTTTCTCTTTGACAAGAGAAAGGAGAGGTTGTTTACTAGTCAGAAAAGGTGATGGTTCCGTATTGAAGTTGGCAACTCTTTGGTTCATGGAAAACGTACCGTATCTCATTCGCTCAGTGCCATTTTCAAATTATCTGTCTTATTTGTTGCAATACGGTATACAGTATATTTTTACTGTAGTTAGGTACGCACTAAAATGAGGAGAGTCACCTGCTTGTTCATGTACAGTATGCGTTCGATAAATCACACGCAGCCAATATTGCAAACACGGCTACCATCTTGTATTCAACGCAGAACGCTTTTTACAGTGTGAATGTAATGTAGCCAGAGTCGGGTGCAGTACTTTAGTTTAGACAGGTTTTTGGTTTAGACTAGTCATTGGTTTAGACCAGACATTAGTCCTACAACTACAACCTTGAGGCAGCGGTGGCCGAACGGTTTGCGGAGCGGTCTTGATATCGTGAAGGTCGCTATAGTTCGTATCCCCGGACCGGCACGTTAAAATTACCACCGCTGAAGTGCCCTTATTGGACAAGGCATTGAACCCCTACTATGAAATGTTCTATGAGCAGGGCCTGGCTGTAAACAAGTTCTTGAGCTTAGTCCAGTTACCCTGCAGGGTAAACATAGTACATTTCCTTTCCTTACCCATCTCAAACCCTCACCCTAAACCTAACCTCCCACGGGGCAGCACACCTAAACCTAACCTTAACCCATGTCTAACCAATGACTAGTCTAAACTAAGTATGCACCCCGCCAGAGTCCTGTTTACCAGATTGCCGTAGTTAGCACTTTGTCTGCTTCTGGCCGGCGTGAAAGAGGTGTCAGTGGTCAGAGTGGTCGATAAGATGGAGCTGTTAATTAACGACTGCGTTTACTATTGAATACAAAGCTTGAAATTTGCTACCCAGATATACCTACTGTACGGTATACTGTAGGTAAACACTTGGCTATAGTCGGTGTCAGGACTTTATTGAGAGACTGTATCCTATGCTGCAGATGTTCTCTACCCGTCACACCTGCTTATCAATGAGTTACAGTCCAACGTGTGTGTGTGTGTGTGTGTGTGTGTGTGTGTGTGTGTGTGTGTGTGTGTGTGTGTGTGTGTGTGTGTGTGTGTGTGTGTGTGTGTGTGTGTGTGTGTGTGTGTGTGTGTGTGTGTGTGTGTGTGTGTGTGTGTGTGTGTGTGTGTGTGTGTGTGTGTGTGTGTGTGTGTGTGTGTGTGTGTGCACAGAGTGTTAGAGAGGCAAGAGGCTGGAATGGAATCCCATTAGAGGGCACTTTTGGACGAAGATAGCTGATCTACAAGCTCTCAACGCGTCGCGCTGCGACGCGTTGAGAGCTTGTAGATCAGCTATCTTCGGCTCGCAACCCAGCGCTCTTTAGCTAGTGGAGATGCAGGTGTGAAACGAGATGATTTCGAAAAACAAATTAGTTCAACGCAAAATGCCGTGTTCAAGTTCTGGAGACTTAAGGAAGAAAAGCAATTCTCCTCCTGAATGCTGCCTTCCGTTATGTCATGGAAAGAAAAGGATAGGAAAGGAGAGGAGTGACATTTTGCATTTCTTTCACCATGTAGTAAAAATGCTACATTCGTGGTCTGGAGAGGGCAGTGGTTTTACAGACGGGTAAAAGGGCAGGGGTCTGAAGCCCCCTTTGATGTCTATATGTGCACGTCCCGTGTGTGTGTGTGTGTGTGTGTGTGTGTGTGTGTGTGTGTGTGTGTGTGTGTGTGTGTGTGTGTGTGTGTGTGTGTGTGTGTGTGTGTGTGTGTGTGTGTGTGTGTGTGTGTGTCTCTCAGTATTCAATCTTACATTTGAATATTATAGTAATCGTGTTGCTACACATTTGGAAAACGATTTTACAATGAAACTCTTGAAGTACAGTACAGTACAGTACAGTACAGTACAGTACAGTACAGTACAGTACAGTACAGTACAGTACAGTACAGTACAGTTGAAGAATGAATGAATGGATGTTCTGTGATTGAAACAACATGGTGGTCCGCTTGGTTTTTCTACCCAGTGATGTTTTACAACAACAGTTTTGACAACAAAAAAACAAAAACAAAAAAAAAGAAATCCAGCGGTATCTATAATAGATATAGATATCTCACATCCAGCACTTATATTAATTATCACATTGTCAGCTTTGTTTATTTTTTTCCTTTCTTGTGACGACTATCATTTTAATGGTTCTAAGACCAGGGTGGGTCTTTTATAGTCACTACTACATATGTCATAGTTTTACATAGAATAAGTGCAATAATCATGATTTTTATTACATTACTACATTATGCTGTTGGTGAAAATTGTTTACATTCTAATAATTTTCTCAAGTTGAGCGCATCTTCCATAATTATTGATAATCTGATTCCATTAGAATGTGATTCGTTTTATTCCAGAGGTTTGTTACACATCCTTAAAGATTGTATTACAGTACCAAGCTGCATTATGTACATATATATCTGCTTGACAAACTATTTATAAATGATACACTGACCCATTTATAGATCAATATTATTTTAACTTAATGTATTGTATATGTACAAGTAAATTATTGTTTGGCAGTCAGCCCAGCCCCCCCTTGCCCCCCCTGCGCTGCTGGTAAAAAACAACAACAACTGTGTTTTATGTTTTAATTAAAAAGGTTGGTTCTAATTTGCAACACTAAATGTATCAACATTGGCTAAAGTCAAGAAATCAATGTATTCTATGAAGGAACGATTATAGAAACAACTTTATGTCGCATTGTTTGTTGCAATTCTCGCTGCAATTGAATGAAAACGTTTATTTTCTGCTGTGCCTTGAAGTGATATTTCCATTTGGCAGATGGTCATCGTTTTTAGCACTTAACCCATTCTGACCTGAGATCAGATTCTAAAAATGTCTTCTATGTCAGTCGCTCTTCGATTTTTCAAAAATAGCAGACCTACAAGCTCGTAGAGCGCCACTCGGTGGCGCGCTATGAGCTTGTAGATCTGCTATTTTTCACAAACAACACAATGCCAACACCAAAAGGCCTAAAATGGGTTAACCCATTTTGACCTGGGAACGAGTCTACAAATGTCGTCTAAATCCTGACAGTTTCTATATGTCAGTAGTTCTCAACCTTTTGTCAATGTCAAGGACTCCCAAAAGTATCTGTATTTGGCCGCTGACCCCATCTGATAATAGCAGCCCTAGTACAAGCTCGTAGCGTGGCACTCGGTGTGCATGTAGATCTGCTATTTTTCAACAGCTAAAGCTTAACATAATACTTAAAACACCACCATTGATGCTGATTTCGATTTCGTCGACTAAAACTAAGACAATTGTTTTTTTGCCGACTACCTTTTTCCACTGACGAAAACTAAATGGAAACTAAATAAAAACTAAGCTATGGCGACTAAAACTAAGACTAAATATACTGACAATTTCCTCAATTTTACACTTGGTTGCATGCTGAAAATAGCAGATCTACAAGCTCACAACGTGTCGCAGCAAAATGAGACTAAAAGTAAATTAAAACTATCAAAAACAACACTGAATGGCCGTGAGAACTAAGGATTTCCAAGGGCGAGTCTTTGGTGAAGTTTTTGGCAAACATGTTAAAGCTACAATCCGTAAGTTTTATGTCCGTTGTCTCCCTCTTCCGTCGGAAAAAAGGACATTGCAAATGAAAGACGGTGCATCTAATTTACACTTTTCCAATCGGTTTAATCATCTGCTTCAAATAACTTTATTTGGCATTGTCAAGCAGTTGGTTGTCCTGCCTGACACGACCAGGGTCGTGATGTCCTGTCAATATGAAATATCACTTCTATGCAGTTGACATAATTCTCCTTTTTTTTTTTTTTTATGCAACGATGGATGTTCATTCACTAGCATAAACTGTTAATGAATGGAGTATTTGACAGCCTGCTCAGTCTTGGCTTGTATCACAACAAGCTAAACCATCCTCATTTCACCTTTTGTGCAGATCGTTTGCAATGACAAAAGAATATGTTCTTTGCTGTCATTTGAGCTTCATTTTTTTTCTTTTTTTACTTTAAGGCCATGTTGTCTATACGGTCCAAGACAATGTTGAACACAAACACTACTTAAGGTTACGACCAGAATCATTGTAATAATACATGTTGAAAGGCTGTTTTATAGAAAGTCGTTTTTTTTCCCTCAAGCAACTAATGGATTTGAAGGTTTACATTAATGTACTTATTGTTTATCCCTGTTGGCTCTTAAACAGTACCATGTACAGTGTTAAGAAACATCCTTTGTTACGGGATATATACACTGTATACGATCATGCCAACTTGTACATGTTGAATTTGCACGTATAATTATGTCAAACATCTCAATCAGACGACACACATCTCAGCTATAGTTTTCTTTTAGGTGTTTTGGGTGTAATTTATAAATCTTTGCTGCCACACTTGGGTTACATGATTTGACCTTTAACACTGTATTACGCTAAAACCATAAATGATACAAAGTATACAAATTACTGTATCTTTTGGTGTTTTTGGTATAAACGCTGAATATCTGTCGGAAGGTTAAATTTTTCCATAGACATAATTTTGTAGTTTTCATTAGCTGTGTTTTAGTTTATTTTCTACAGTATATAAGTGTATATGTTCTGCTGCTGAGAATGGATGGTTTCATGTGAATGGTACCTGATCTAATACTGGACTTTGTTGTATTTATATATATTTCAGAGCCAAAATCTTCTCACACAGCTGAATGTATTTTGGTTGGCTTTGAAATGTACCCATTCTTAGAAACACAAACTGCTCTCTCCTCCGCTAATGACGGAGGATGTTGTTGAACCTTGTGGGCCTTTTGTGTGCGTTTTTGGTCTATTCCAAAGAAAGAAACCGTTTCATTTTTGGGGGGGTGACCATTTTTTTACAGTCGTACTGTATATAATGTCACTATAGATCATACACAGGTGACTTGGTTATCCCATTCTGACCGGGCACCCATTTTGGTGTTGGCATCATGTTATGCTTTAGCTATTGAAAAATAGCAGATCTACAAGCTCATAGCGCGCCACCGAGTGGCGCGCTATGAGCTTGTAGGTCTGCTATTTTTGAAAAATCGAAGAGCGACTGACATTTTTAGAATCTGATCTCAGGTCAGAATGGGTTCATCAGACCAGTGTGTGTCCTAGTGGAAACCTCGTATGAATCTGATCTCAGGTCAGAATGGGTTATATATGAAAGCCGATAAGGGTAACATGATTTGCTTCCTTTTACCTGCTGTAGCTTTTCTAAAATTCGCGGATTTAGGGAGAAGTAAAAGATACAAAATAAAAGATATACAGAATGGAAAAGGAGACAAATGTCCTTATTGGTCTGTACTGTGTACTTCAACTATTAATTAATTAATTAGCTAATTATGTAAATGTATGCTTTTTTTAATGTACTGTATGTATACAGGGCCAAAGGTTTGTTAATTTTTTTTAATGTTTTTTTTTAAATTTGAGATACTATAACGTGTCTTGGTTGAGGCCCCGGGGTCAATCATTTGATTTAGAAGACTTTCACAAAATACTTCCCACTGTTGGTGGTGAAGTGTAAATTAACTATCTTTTATACATTCTTTGTCACTTATACTTTAACATACAAGCCTGTACGTGTACCTCGCCAAACTGCCCGTGGGTATATAATGTGCCAAGCTCTTAAAATCTATAATGCAGGCCTACAGTACAGTACAGCATACGTACAGTGGGTTTGGAAAGTCCCTTCACCACCCTTGACATTTTTGTTTTCAACAAAACTATTTCAATTTTTTTTTTTTTTTTTTTTTTTTTTAAGATGACGAGGAAAAACATTGCATACGTTTAGAAGACAGTAAATCTGGAGAGAGAGAAAAAAATCTGTAAAACGATAATGGTAGTATTCTGCTGTTAATATTCGTTACTTGGAATTCTTCTTCATGTAGTGGTTATATAGGTTATTAATATCTTCCCTGTTACTGTCCCCCAACTATTTTATTCTGAAATAAAAGCAGAAAATAGATCCCTGTAGTTACACCCCTACAGTGTAGTATAAGACTTTCTGTAAAGAGTCAAGTGCGTAGAGCGGAAGAGACCATGTGCCATTCTGATCAAATTATATTCACGACAGACTCCTGTCATAGATTTATTTGTACTGTAATATTTACACATGAGCATCTGTCTCTTGTCACAAATCATTCGAGTGGAAAAAAAGATTTTTCTCTGTTATAAATAATCATATCTTTTGACAGAGACTATAATGTAATGCTGAAGTAATTAATGAAGTCATTAATGTTATTAATACTCTGGTGGTATGATGGACACTGTGGTACTACAAAGTATAAATCAGGACTTGTGTTGAACCTTATTAACTTATTAACCTTATTAACTTATTACAGCTGCCACACACACTACAGCCCCAACGCCAGCTAACTGCCCAGATGTTGCTTTATAATGTGACAATTATTTATTTATTTTCGTTTTTGAAGAAATGACGACAGTCTAAGAAAATATCTCAACACTGTAGGAAAGGCAAAACTAGATGGGTTTTTGCGTTTAATACGTTACCTAACATGTTACACTACCACCCATGGTACCTAACATGGCATGTTACACACTACCACCCATGGTACCTAACATGTTACACACTACCACCCATGGTACCTAACATGTTACACACTACCACCCATGGTACATAACATGTTACACACTACCACCCATGGTACATAACATGTTACACACTACCACCCATGGTACCTAACATGTTACACACTACCACCCATGGTACCTAACATGATGTTACACACTACCACCCATGGTACCTAACATGTTACACACTACCACCCATGGTACATAACATGTTATACACTACTACCCATGGTACCTAACATGTTACACACTACCACCCATGATACCTAACATGTTACACACTACTACCCATGGTACATAACATGTTACACACTACTACCCATGGTACCTAACATGTTATACACTACCACCCATGATACCTAACATGGCATGTTACACACTACCACCCATGGTACCTAACATGTTACACACTACCACCCATGGTACCTAACATGTTACACACTACCATCCATGGTACCTAACATGTTACACACTACCACCCATGGTAGCTAACATGTTACACACTACCACCTATGGTACCTAACATGTTACACACTACCATCCATGGTACCTAACATGTTACACACTACCACCCATGGTACCTAACATGTTACACACTACCACCCATGGTACCTAACATGTTACACACTACCACCCATGGTACCTAACATGTTACACACTACCACCCATGGTACCTAACATGTTACACACTACCACCCATGGTACCTAACATGTTACTTGACATAGTGCACTTTGTTCTCTCTGCTAATTGTACTAAACATCCATGTTTTTTCTTTATTTCTCCGAATCACAGGCTTTGTACAATTACAGGAAAGGAAAGAATGTTCTACAGTCTACACTGTAGGTTTATGGGCGCAAGTGGATTCCCCTAGACATACAGTAATTTCTGCATGTGAATCGTTTCTTGTAAAAAAAACTAATATGCAATTTTTTAAAATAAAATTACAGTGCATTTTCTTGGTGGGGGGATCCAAATGATTGTCTAAATCTGTATTATTACGTCGAACCAATTGATGATGTATTAATTCAAACTCTAAGAATTTGTACAGAATTTACATTTTTTTGTCTCATAAAAGTGTACCTTTCCGAAGAAGAAGAGGAAGCAAATGGCTAATTTGTTTTTCCAAACTACTGGGCTACTGTAATTAATACTGTAATTAATTAATAGGTCTAATTAATGTCTTAAAGTCTGATATGAAGAGAGGAGAATGAATGCTTTTGTTGTCATAATGACTGGGTTTCTGGAAATGAACATGTGATCCATATAACATTGTATGATAGTGGGAACAGATTAAGGTTGGTCAGTGTTGACTGTACTGCATATGTAAAGTGGAATCATAAACATAACTTTATTTACGTTTAGTGGTGTACTGTATATCATAGCTTTTTTTTCTCTCCACACAACAATTATTGTTCTGTTTGGAGTACAGTACAGTTTCATGATGAAATGCCAATGATCCACTACATGCCATTTGAAAGGCACAAGCAAGATTGTATTGTTCTTTTCAATAAACTCACTATTTAAACGTTTTAATCCTTGGCCGTGCCTTGTTTTCATTTTGTTCAGCACCATTTGTGTGTACGTAAATAAATAGTACATTGGCCCCTGTTGAAAAAAAATGTTATCCTCGTTTCTCATAATTTTGGACCATGGGCTATAGCCTATATCGTACGGCATACTATAGCGCGCCGTTTTTCATCATTTTTGATGATTTGACAAAAATTAAAAAATTAAAAAAACGATGGGTTATAGCCCATGTTTTTTGAAATTTTGAAAAAAAAGGTTATCCTCGTTTCTCATCATTTTGGACCATGGGCTATAGCCTATATCGTACGGCATACTATAGCGCGCCGTTTTTCATCATTTTTGATGATTTGACAAAAATGAAAAAATGAAAAAAACGATGGGTTATAGCCCATGTTTTTTGAAATTTTGGAGAAAAAAAGTTATCCTCGTTTCTCATCATTTTGGACCATGGGCTATAGCCTATATCGTACAGCATACTATAGCGCGCCGTTTTTCATCATTTTTGATGATTTGACAAAAATGAAAAAATGAAAAAAACGATGGGTTATAGCCCATGTTTTTTGAAATTTTGGAAAAAAAGGTTATCCTCGTTTCTCATAATTTTGGACCATGGGCTATAGCCTATATCGTACGGCATACTATAGCGCGCCATTTTTCATCATTTTTGATGATTTGACAAAAATTAAAAAATTAAAAAAACGATGGGTTATAGCCCATGTTTTTTGAAATTTTGAAAAAAAAGGTTATCCTCGTTTCTCATCATTTTGGAGCATGGGCTATAGCCTATATCGTACGGCATACTATAGCGCGCCGTTTTTCATCATTTTTGATGATTTGACAAAAATGAAAAAATGAAAAAAACGATGGGTTATAGCCCATGTTTTTTGAAATTTTGGAAAAAAAAGTTATCCTCGTTTCTCATCATTTTGGACCATGGGCTATAGCCTATATCGTACGGCATACTATAGCGCGCCGTTTTTCATCATTTTTGATGATTTGACAAAAATGAAAAAAAAAAAAAAACGATGGGTTATAGCCCATGTTTTTTGAAATTTTGAAAAAAAAAGTTATCCTCGTTTCTCATCATTTTGGACCATGGGCTATAGCCTATATCGTACGGCATACTATAGCGCGCCGTTTTTCATCATTTTTGATGATTTGACAAAAATGAAAAAATGAAAAAAACGATGGGTTATAGCCCATGTTTTTAGAAATATTGAAAAAAAATGTTATCCTCGTTTCTCATAATTTTGGACCATGGGCTATAGCCTATATCGTACGGCATACTATAGCGCGCCGTTTTTCATCATTTTTGATGATTTGACAAAAATGAAAAAAACGATGGGTTATAGCCCATGTTTTTTGAAATTTTGGAAAAAAAAGTTATCCTCGTTTCTCATCATTTTGGACCATGGGCTATAGCCTATATCGTACGGCATACTATAGCGCGCCGTTTTTCATCATTTTTGATGATTTGACAAAAATTAAAAAATTAAAAAAACGATGGGTTATAGCCCATGTTTTTTGAAATTTTGAAAAAAAAGGTTATCCTCGTTTCTCATCATTTTGGACCATGGGCTATAGCCTATATCGTACGGCATACTATAGCGCGCCGTTTTTCATCATTTTTGATGATTTGACAAAAATGAAAAAAAAAAAAAAACGATGGGTTATAGCCCATGTTTTTTGAAATTTTGAAAAAATAAGTTATCCTCGTTTCTCATCATTTTGGACCATGGGCTATAGCCTATATCGTACGGCATACTATAGCGCGCCGTTTTTCATCATTTTTGATGATTTGACAAAAATGAAAAAATGAAAAAAACGATGGGTTATAGCCCATGTTTTTTGAAATTTTGGAAAAAAAAGTTATCCTCGTTTCTCATCATTTTGGACCATGGGCTATAGCCTATATCGTACGGCATACTATAGCGCGCCGTTTTTCATCATTTTTGATGATTTGACAAAAATGAAAAAATGAAAAAAACGATGGGTTATAGCCCATGTTTTTAGAAATATTGAAAAAAAATGTTATCCTCGTTTCTCAAAATTTTGGACCATGGGCTATAGCCTATATCGTACGGCATACTATAGCGCGCCGTTTTTCATCATTTTTGATGATTTGACAAAAATGAAAAAATGAAAAAAACGATGGGTTATAGCCCATGTTTTTTGAAATTTTGGAAAAAAAAGTTATCCTCGTTTCTCATCATTTTGGACCATGGGCTATAGCCTATATCGTACGGCATACTATAGCGCGCCGTTTTTCATCATTTTTGATGATTTGACAAAAATGAAAAAATGAAAAAAACGATGGGTTATAGCCCATGTTTTTTGATTTTTGGAAAAAAAAGTTATCCTCGTTTCTCATCATTTTGGACCATGGGCTATAGCCTATATCGTACGGCATACTATAGCGCGCCGTTTTTCATCATTTTTGATGATTTGACAAAAATGAAAAAATAAAAAAAACGATGGGTTATAGCCCATGTTTTTAGAAATATTGAAAAAAAATGTTATCCTCGTTTCTCATCATTTTGGACCATGGGCTATAGCCCATATCGTACGGCATACTATAGCGCGCCGTTTTTCATCATTTTTGATGATTTGACAAAAATTAAAAAAACGATGGGTTATAGCCCATGTTTTTTTAAATTTTGAAAAAAAAAGTTATCCTCGTTTCTCATCATTTTGGACCATGGGCTATAGCCTATATCGTACGGCATACTATAGCGCGTCGTTTTTCATCATTTTTGATGATTTGACAAAAATGAAAAAATGAAAAAAACGATGGGTTATAGCCCATGTTTTTTGAAATTTTGGAAAAAAAAGTTATCCTCGTTTCTCATCATTTTGGACCATGGGCTATAGCCTATATCGTACGGCATACTATAGCGCGCCGTTTTTCATCATTTTTGATGATTTGACAAAAATGAAAAAATGAAAAAAACGATGGGTTATAGCCCATGTTTTTAGAAATATTGAAAAAAAAAGTTATCCTCGTTTCTCATCATTTTGGACCATGGGCTATAGCCTATATCGTACGGCATACTATAGCGCGCCGTTTTTCATCATTTTTGATGATTTGACAAAAATGAAAAAATGAAAAAAACGATGGGTTATAGCCCATGTTTTTTTGAAAAAAAAAGTTATCCTCGTTTCTCATCATTTTGGACCATGGGCTATAGCCTATATCGTACGGCATACTATAGCGCGCCGTTTTTCATCATTTTTGATGATTTGACAAAAATGAAAAAATGAAAAAAACGATGGGTTATAGCCCATGTTTTTTGAAATTTTGGAAAAAAAAGTTATCCTCGTTTCTCATCATTTTGGACCATGGGCTATAGCCTATATCGTACGGCATACTATAGCGCGCCGTTTTTCATCATTTTTGATGATTTGACAAAAATGAAAAAATGAAAAAAACGATGGGTTATAGCCCATGTTTTTAGAAATATTGAAAAAAAATGTTATCCTCGTTTCTCATAATTTTGGACCATGGGCTATAGCCTATATCGTACGGCATACTATAGCGCGCCGTTTTTCATCATTTTTGATGATTTGACAAAAATGAAAAAATGAAAAAATCGATGGGTTATAGCCCATGTTTTTTGAAATTTTGGAAAAAAAAGTTATCCTCGTTTCTCATCATTTTGGACCATGGGCTATAGCCTATATCGTACGGCATACTATAGCGCGCCGTTTTTCATCATTTTTGATGATTTGACAAAAATGAAAAAATGAAAAAAACGATGGGTTATAGCCCATGTTTTTTGATTTTTGGAAAAAAAAGTTATCCTCGTTTCTCATCATTTTGGACCATGGGCTATAGCCTATATCGTACGGCATACTATAGCGCGCCGTTTTTCATCATTTTTGATGATTTGACAAAAATGAAAAAAAAAAAAAAACGATGGGTTATAGCCCATGTTTTTAGAAATATTGAAAAAAAATGTTATCCTCGTTTCTCATAATTTTGGACCATGGGCTATAGCCTATATCGTACGGCATACTATAGCGCGCCGTTTTTCATCATTTTTGATGATTTGACAAAAATTAAAAAATTAAAAAAACGATGGGTTATAGCCCATGTTTTTTGAAATTTTGAAAAAAAAGGTTATCCTCGTTTCTCATCATTTTGGACCATGGGCTATAAAATGAAAAAATGAAAAAAACGATGGGTTATAGCCCATGTTTTTTGAAATTTTGGAAAAAAAAGTTATCCTCGTTTCTCATCATTTTGGACCATGGGCTATAGCCTATATCGTACGGCATACTATAGCGCGCCGTTTTTCATCATTTTTGATGATTTGACAAAAATAAAAAAATAAAAAAAACGATGGGTTATAGCCCATGTTTTTTGAAATTTTGAAAAAAAAAGTTATCCTCGTTTCTCATCATTTTGGACCATGGGCCATAGCCTATATCGTACGGCATACTATAGCGCGCCGTTTTTCATCATTTTTGATGATTTGACAAAAATGAAAAAATGAAAAAAACGATGGGTTATAGCCCATGTTTTTAGAAATATTGAAAAAAAATGTTATCCTCGTTTCTCATAATTTTGGACCATGGGCTATAGCCTATATCGTACGGCATACTATAGCGCGCCGTTTTTCATCATTTTTGATGATTTGACAAAAATGAAAAAATGAAAAAAACGATGGGTTATAGCCCATGTTTTTTGAAATTTTGGAAAAAAAAGTTATCCTCGTTTCTCATCATTTTGGACCATGGGCTATAGCCTATATCGTACGGCATACTATAGCGCGCCGTTTTTCATCATTTTTGATGATTTGACAAAAATGAAATAATGAAAAAAACGATGGGTTATAGCCCATGTTTTTTGAACTTTTGGAAAAAAAAGTTATCTTCGTTTCTCATCATTTTGGACCATGGGCTATAGCCTATATCGTACGGCATACTATAGCGCGCCGTTTTTCACCATTTTTGATGATTTGACAAAAATGAAAAAATGAAAAAAACGATGGGTTATAGCCCATGTTTTTTGAAATTTTGGAAAAAAAAGTTATCCTCGTTTCTCATCATTTTGGACCATGGGCTATAGCCTATATCGTACGGCATACTATAGCGCGCCGTTTTTCATCATTTTTGATGATTTGACAAAAATTAAAAAATTAAAAAAACAATGGGTTATAGCCCATGTTTTTTGAAATTTTGAAAAAAAAGGTTATCCTCGTTTCTCATCATTTTGGAGCATGGGCTATAGCCTATATCGTACGGCATACTATAGCGCGCCGTTTTTCATCATTTTTGATGATTTGACAAAAATGAAAAAAAGAAAAAAACGATGGGTTATAGCCCATGTTTTTTGAAATTTTGGAAAAAAAAGTTATCCTCGTTTCTCATCATTTTGGACCATGGGCTATAGCCTATATCGTACGGCATACTATAGCGCGCCGTTTTTCATCATTTTTGATGATTTGACAAAAATGAAAAAATAAAAAAAACGATGGGTTATAGCCCATGTTTTTTGAAATTTTGAAAAAAAAAGTTATCCTCGTTTCTCATCATTTTGGACCATGGGCTATAGCCTATATCGTACGGCATACTATAGCGCGCCGTTTTTCATCATTTTTGATGATTTGACAAAAATGAAAAAATGAAAAAAACGATGGGTTATAGCCCATGTTTTTAGAAATATTGAAAAAAAATGTTATCCTCGTTTCTCATAATTTTGGACCATGGGCTATAGCCTATATCGTACGGCATACTATAGCGCGCCGTTTTTCATCATTTTTGATGATTTGACAAAAATGAAAAAATGAAAAAAACGATGGGTTATAGCCCATGTTTTTTGATATTTTGGAAAAAAAAGTTATCCTCAATTCTCATCATTTTGGACCATGGGCTATAGCCTATATCGTACGGCATACTATAGCGCGCCGTTTTTCATCATTTTTGATGATTTGACAAAAATTAAAAAATTAAAAAAACGATGGGTTATAGCCCATGTTTTTTGAAATTTTGAAAAAAAAAGTTATCCTCGTTTCTCATCATTTTGGACCATGGGCTATAGCCTATATCGTACGGCATACTATAGCGCGCCGTTTTTCATCATTTTTGATGATTTGACAAAAATGAAAAAATGAAAAAAACGATGGGTTATAGCCCATGTTTTTAGAAATATTGAAAAAAAATGTTATCCTCGTTTCTCATAATTTTGGACCATGGGCTATAGCCTATATCGTACGGCATACTATAGCGCGCCGTTTTTCATCATTTTTGATGATTTGACAAAAATGAAAAAATGAAAAAAACGATGGGTTATAGCCCATGTTTTTTGATATTTTGGAAAAAAAAGTTATCCTCAATTCTCATCATTTTGGACCATGGGCTATAGCCTATATCGTACGGCATACTATAGCGCGCCGTTTTTCATCATTTTTGATGATTTGACAAAAATGAAAAAAAAAAAAAAACGATGGGTTATAGCCCATGTTTTTTGAAATTTTGAAAAAAAAAGTTATCCTCGTTTCTCATCATTTTGGACCATGGGCTATAGCCTATATCGTACGGCATACTATAGCGCGCCGTTTTTCATAATTTTTGATGATTTGACAAAAATGAAAAAATGAAAAAAACGATGGGTTATAGCCCATGTTTTTTGAAATTTTGGAAAAAAAAGTTATCCTCGTTTCTCATCATTTTGGACCATGGGCTATAACCTATATCGTACGGCATACTATAGCGCGCCGTTTTTCATCATTTTTGATGATTTGACAAAAATGAAAAAATGAAAAAAACGATGGGTTATAGCCCATGTTTTTAGAAATATTGAAAAAAAATGTTATCCTCGTTTCTCATAATTTTGGACCATGGGCTATAGCCTATATCGTACGGCATACTATAGCGCGCCGTTTTTCATCATTTTTGATGATTTGACAAAAATGAAAAAATGAAAAAAACGATGGGTTATAGCCCATGTTTTTTGAAATTTTGGAAAAAAAAGTTATCCTCGTTTCTCATCATTTTGGACCATGGGCTATAGCCTATATCGTACGGCATACTATAGCGCGCCGTTTTTCATCATTTTTGATGATTTGACAAAAATGAAAAAATGAAAAAACGATGGGTTATAGCCCATGTTTTTTGAAATTTTGGAAAAAAAAGTTATCCTCGTTTCTCATCATTTTGGACCATGGGCTATAGCCTATATCGTACGGCATACTATAGCGCGCCGTTTTTCATCATTTTATCATTATGAGAAACGAGGATAACATTTTTTTTCAATATTTCTAAAAACATGGGCTATAACCCATCGTTTTTTTCATTTTTTCATTTTTGTCAAATCATCAAAAATGATGAAAAACGGCGCGCTATAGTATGCCGTACGATATAGGCTATAGCCCATGGTCCAAAATGATGAGAAACGAGGATATCCTTTTTTTTCAAAATTTCAAAAAACATGGGCTATAACCCATCGTTTTTTTAATTTTTTAATTTTTGTCAAATCATCAAAAATGATGAAAAACGGTGCGCTATAGTATGCCGTACGATATAGGCTATAGCCCATGGTCCAAAATGATGAGAAACGAGGATAACTTTTTTTTCCAAAATTTCAAAAAACATGGGCTATATAACCCATCGTTTTTTTAATTTTTTAATTTTTGTCAAATCATCAAAAATGATGAAAAACGGCGCGCTATAGTATGCCGTACGATATAGGCTATAGCCCATGGTCCAAAATTATGAGAAACGAGGATAACTTTTTTTTCCAAAATTTCAAAAAACATGGGCTATAACCCATCGTTTTTTTCATTTTTTCATTTTTGTCAAATCATCATAAATGATGAAAAACGGCGCGCTATAGTATGCCGTACGATATAGGCTATAGCCCATGGTCCAAAATTATGAGAAACGAGGATAACATTTTTTTTCAATATTTCTAAAAACATGGGCTATAACCCATCGTTTTTTTCATTTTTTCATTTTTGTCAAATCATCAAAAATGATGAAAAACGGCGCGCTATAGTATGCCGTACGATATAGGCTATAGCCCATGGTCCAAAATGATGAGAAACGAGGATAACTTTTTTTTTCAAAAATTCAAAAAACATGGGCTATAACCCATCGTTTTTTTTATTTTTTCATTTTTGTCAAATCATCATAAATGATGAAAAACGGCGCGCTATAGTATGCCGTACGATATAGGCTATAGCCCATGGTCCAAAATTATGAGAAACGAGGATAACATTTTTTTTCAATATTTCTAAAAACATGGGCTATAACCCATCGTTTTTTTTCATTTTTTCATTTTTGTCAAATCATCAAAAATGATGAAAAACGGCGCGCTATAGTATGCCGTACGATATAGGCTATAGCCCATGGTCCAAAATTATGAGAAACGAGGATAACATTTTTTTTCAATATTTCTAAAAACATGGGCTATAACCCATCGTTTTTTTCATTTTTGTCAAATCATCAAAAATGATGAAAAACGGCGCGCTATAGTATGCCGTACGATATGGGCTATAGCCCACGGTCCAAAATTATGAGAAACGAGGCTAACTTTTTTTTTCAAAATTTCAAAAAACATGGGCTATAACCCATCGTTTTTTTCATTTTTTCATTTTTTTCAAATCCTCAAAAATGATGAAAAACGGCGTGCCATAGTATGCCGTACGATATGGGCTATAGCCCACGGTCCAAAATGATGAGAAACGAGGCTAACTTTTTTTTCCAAAATTTCAAAAAACATGGGCTATAACCCATCGTTTTTTTAATTTTTTAATTTTTTTAAAATCCTCAAAAATGATGAAAAACGGCGTGCCATAGTATGCCGTACGATATGGGCTATAGCCCACGGTCCAAAATGATGAGAAACGAGGCTAACTTTTTTTTTCAAAATTTCAAAAAACATGGGCTATAACCCATCGTTTTTTTCATTTTTTCATTTTTTTCAAATCCTCAAAAATGATGAAAAACGGCGTGCCATAGTATGCCGTACGATATGGGCTATAGCCCACGGTCCAAAATGATGAGAAACGAGGCTAACTTTTTTTTTCAAAATTTCAAAAAACATGGGCTATAACCCATCGTTTTTTTCATTTTTTCATTTTTTTAAAATCCTCAAAAATGATGAAAAACGGCGTGCCATAGTATGCCGTACGATATGGGCTATAGCCCACGGTCCAAAATGATGAGAAACGAGGCTAACTTTTTTTTTCAAAATTTCAAAAAACATGGGCTATAACCCATCGTTTTTTTCATTTTTTCATTTTTTTCAAATCCTCAAAAATGATGAAAAACGGCGTGCCATAGTATGCCGTACGATATGGCCTATAGCCCATGGTCCAAAATGATGAGAAACGAGGATAACTTTTTTTTCCAAAATTTCAAAAAACATGTGCTCTAACCCATCGTTTTTTTCATTTTTTCATTTTTTTAAAATCCTCAAAAATGATGAAAAACGGCGTGCCATAGTATGCCGTACGATATGGGCTATAGCCCACGGTCCAAAATGATGAGAAACGAGGCTAACTTTTTTTTTCAAAATTTCAAAAAACATGGGCTATAACCCATCGTTTTTTTCATTTTTTCATTTTTTTAAAATCCTCAAAAATGATGAAAAACGGCGTGCCATAGTATGCCGTACGATATGGGCTATAGCCCACGGTCCAAAATGATGAGAAACGAGGCTAACTTTTTTTTTCAAAATTTCAAAAAACATGGGCTATAACCCATCGTTTTTTTCATTTTTTCATTTTTTTAAAATCCTCAAAAATGATGAAAAACGGCGTGCCATAGTATGCCGTACGATATGGGCTATAGCCCACGGTCCAAAATGATGAGAAACGAGGCTAACTTTTTTTTTCAAAATTTCAAAAAACATGGGCTATAACCCATCGTTTTTTTCATTTTTTCATTTTTTTCAAATCCTCAAAAATGATGAAAAACGGCGTGCCATAGTATGCCGTACGATATGGCCTATAGCCCATGGTCCAAAATGATGAGAAACGAGGATAACTTTTTTTTCCAAAATTTCAAAAAACATGTGCTATAACCCATCGTTTTTTTCATTTTTTCATTTTTTCAAAATCCTCAAAAATGATGAAAAACGGCGTGCCATAGTATGCCGTACGATATGGGCTATAGCCCACGGTCCAAAATGATGAGAAACGAGGCTAACTTTTTTTTTCAAAATTTCAAAAAACATGGGCTATAACCCATCGTTTTTTTCATTTTTTCATTTTTTTAAAATCCTCAAAAATGATGAAAAACGGCGTGCCATAGTATGCCGTACGATATGGGCTATAGCCCACGGTCCAAAATGATGAGAAACGAGGCTAACTTTTTTTTTCAAAATTTCAAAAAACATGGGCTATAACCCATCGTTTTTTTTATTTTTTCATTTTTTTAAAATCCTCAAAAATGATGAAAAACGGCGTGCCATAGTATGCCGTACGATATGGGCTATAGCCCACGGTCCAAAATGATGAGAAACGAGGCTAACTTTTTTTTTCAAAATTTCAAAAAACATGGGCTATAACCCATCGTTTTTTTCATTTTTTCATTTTTTTCAAATCCTCAAAAATGATGAAAAACGGCGTGCCATAGTATGCCGTACGATATGGGCTATAGCCCACGGTCCAAAATGATGAGAAACGAGGCTAACTTTTTTTTTCAAAATTTCAAAAAACATGGGCTATAACCCATCGTTTTTTTCATTTTTTCATTTTTTTAAAATCCTCAAAAATGATGAAAAACGGCGTGCCATAGTATGCCGTACGATATGGGCTATAGCCCATGGTCCAAAATGATGAGAAACGAGGCTAACTTTTTTTTTCAAAATTTCAAAAAACATGGGCTATAACCCATCGTTTTTTTCATTTTTTCATTTTTTTCAAATCCTCAAAAATGATGAAAAACGGCGTGCCATAGTATGCCGTACGATATGGCCTATAGCCCATGGTCCAAAATGATGAGAAACGAGGATAACTTTTTTTTCCAAAATTTCAAAAAACATGTGCTATAACCCATCGTTTTTTTCATTTTTTCATTTTTTAAAAATCCTCAAAAATGATGAAAAACGGCGTGCCATAGTATGCCGTACGATATGGGCTATAGCCCACGGTCCAAAATGATGAGAAACGAGGCTAACTTTTTTTTTCAAAATTTCAAAAAACATGGGCTATAACCCATCGTTTTTTTCATTTTTTCATTTTTTTCAAATCCTCAAAAATGATGAAAAACGGCGTGCCATAGTATGCCGTACGATATGGGCTATAGCCCACGGTCCAAAATGATGAGAAACGAGGCTAACTTTTTTTTTCAAAATTTCAAAAAACATGGGCTATAACCCATCGTTTTTTTCATTTTTTCATTTTTTTAAAATCCTCAAAAATGATGAAAAACGGCGTGCCATAGTATGCCGTACGATATGGGCTATAGCCCACGGTCCAAAATGATGAGAAACGAGGCTAACTTTTTTTTTCAAAATTTCAAAAAACATGGGCTATAACCCATCGTTTTTTTCATTTTTTCATTTTTTTCAAATCCTCAAAAATGATGAAAAACGGCGTGCCATAGTATGCCGTACGATATGGGCTATAGCCCACGGTCCAAAATGATGAGAAACGAGGCTAACTTTTTTTTTCAAAATTTCAAAAAACATGGGCTATAACCCATCGTTTTTTTCATTTTTTCATTTTTTTCAAATCCTCAAAAATGATGAAAAACGGCGTGCCATAGTATGCCGTACGATATGGCCTATAGCCCATGGTCCAAAATGATGAGAAACGAGGATAACTTTTTTTTCCAAAATTTCAAAAAACATGTGCTATAACCCATCGTTTTTTTCATTTTTTCATTTTTTCCAAATCCTCAAAAATGATGAAAAACGGCGTGCTATAGTATGCCGTACGATATGGGCTATAGCCCATGGTCCAAAATGATGAAAAACGAGGGTAATTTTTTTTTCTAAAAGTCTAAAAATAGACGTCTAAAACACGTCTAAAAATAGACGTGTTTTAGACGTCTACTTTTAGACGTTTTTTATCCCATTTTTAGACACACGTCTAATAGCCGGCTATTGCTCAGTAGGATGGTCAAAAATGATGAAAAACGAGGATTCAAATGTTCTTCAAAAAATCAAAAAACATTGGCTATAACCCATAGTTTTTTTCATTTTTTTCAAATCCTCAAAAATGATGAAAAACGGCGTGCCATAGTATGCCGTACGATATGGGCTATAGCCCATGGTCCAAAATGATGAGAAACGAGGATAACTTTTTTTTCCAAAATTTCAAAAAACATGTGCTATAACCCATCGTTTTTTTCATTTTTTCATTTTTTTAAAATCCTCAAAAATGATGAAAAACGGCGTGCCATAGTATGCCGTACGATATGGGCTATAGCCCACGGTCCAAAATGATGAGAAACGAGGCTAACTTTTTTTTTCAAAATTTCAAAAAACATGGGCTATAACCCATCGTTTTTTTCATTTTTTCATTTTTTTCAAATCCTCAAAAATGATGAAAAACGGCGTGCCATAGTATGCCGTACGATATGGGCTATAGCCCACGGTCCAAAATGATGAGAAACGAGGCTAACTTTTTTTTTCAAAATTTCAAAAAACATGGGCTATAACCCATCGTTTTTTTCATTTTTTCATTTTTTTAAAATCCTCAAAAATGATGAAAAACGGCGTGCCATAGTATGCCGTACGATATGGGCTATAGCCCACGGTCCAAAATGATGAGAAACGAGGCTAACTTTTTTTTTCAAAATTTCAAAAAACATGGGCTATAACCCATCGTTTTTTTCATTTTTTCATTTTTTTCAAATCCTCAAAAATGATGAAAAACGGCGTGCCATAGTATGCCGTACGATATGGGCTATAGCCCACGGTCCAAAATGATGAGAAACGAGGCTAACTTTTTTTTTCAAAATTTCAAAAAACATGGGCTATAACCCATCGTTTTTTTCATTTTTTCATTTTTTTCAAATCCTCAAAAATGATGAAAAACGGCGTGCCATAGTATGCCGTACGATATGGCCTATAGCCCATGGTCCAAAATGATGAGAAACGAGGATAACTTTTTTTTCCAAAATTTCAAAAAACATGTGCTATAACCCATCGTTTTTTTCATTTTTTCATTTTTTCCAAATCCTCAAAAATGATGAAAAACGGCGTGCTATAGTATGCCGTACGATATGGGCTATAGCCCATGGTCCAAAATGATGAAAAACGAGGGTAATTTTTTTTTCTAAAAGTCTAAAAATAGACGTGTTTTAGACGTCTACTTTTAGACGTTTTTTATCCCATTTTTAGACACACGTCTAATAGCCGGCTATTGCTCAGTAGGATGGTCAAAAATGATGAAAAACGAGGATTCAAATTTTCTTCAAAAAATCAAAAAACATTGGCTATAACCCATAGTTTTTTTCATTTTTTTAAAATCCTCAAAAATGATGAAAAACGGCGTGCCATAGTATGCCGTACGATATGGGCTATAGCCCACGGTCCAAA
The DNA here is from genome assembly GCF_963924005.1 of Protomyctophum bolini. Classification (NCBI taxonomy): domain Eukaryota; kingdom Metazoa; phylum Chordata; class Actinopteri; order Myctophiformes; family Myctophidae; genus Protomyctophum; species Protomyctophum bolini. The sequence continues at coordinate 97,102 of NW_027665828.1, forward strand.
ATGATGAGAAACGAGGCTAACTTTTTTTTTCAAAATTTCAAAAAACATGGGCTATAACCCATCGTTTTTTTCATTTTTTCATTTTTTTCAAATCCTCAAAAATGATGAAAAACGGCGTGCCATAGTATGCCGTACGATATGGGCTATAGCCCACGGTCCAAAATGATGAGAAACGAGGCTAACTTTTTTTTTCAAAATTTCAAAAAACATGGGCTATAACCCATCGTTTTTTTCATTTTTACATTTTTTTCAAATCCTCAAAAATGATGAAAAACGGCGTGCCATAGTATGCCGTACGATATGGGCTATAGCCCATGGTCCAAAATGATGAAAAACGAGGGTAATTTTTTTTTCTAAAAGTCTAAAAATAGACGTCTAAAACACGTCTAAAAATAGACGTGTTTTAGACGTCTACTTTTAGACGTTTTTTATCCCATTTTTAGACACACGTCTAATAGCCGGCTATTGCTCAGTAGGATGGTCAAAAATGATGAAAAACGAGGATTCAAATGTTCTTCAAAAAATCAAAAAACATTGGCTATAACCCATAGTTTTTTTCATTTTTTTAAAATCCTCAAAAATGATGAAAAACGGCGTGCCATAGTATGCCGTACGATATGGGCTATAGCCCACGGTCCAAAATGATGAGAAACGAGGCTAACTTTTTTTTTCAAAATTTCAAAAAACATGGGATATAACCCATCGTTTTTTTCATTTTTTCATTTTTTTAAAATCCTCAAAAATGATGAAAAACGGCGTGCCATAGTATGCCGTACGATATGGGCTATAGCCCACGGTCCAAAATGATGAGAAACGAGGCTAACTTTTTTTTTCAAAATTTCAAAAAACATGGGCTATAACCCATCGTTTTTTTCATTTTTACATTTTTTTCAAATCCTCAAAAATGATGAAAAACGGCGTGCCATAGTATGCCGTACGATATGGGCTATAGCCCACGGTCCAAAATGATGAGAAACGAGGCTAACTTTTTTTTTCAAAATTTCAAAAAACATGGGCTATAACCCATCGTTTTTTTCATTTTTTCATTTTTTTCAAATCCTCAAAAATGATGAAAAACGGCGTGCTATAGTATGCCGTACGATATGGGCTATAGCCCATGGTCCAAAATGATGAAAAACGAGGGTAATTTTTTTTTCTAAAAGTCTAAAAATAGACGTCTAAAACACGTCTAAAAATAGACGTGTTTTAGACGTCTACTTTTAGACGTTTTTTATCCCATTTTTAGACACACGTCTAATAGCCGGCTATTGCTCAGTAGGATGGTCAAAAATGATGAAAAACGAGGATTCAAATTTTCTTCAAAAAATCAAAAAACATTGGCTATAACCCATAGTTTTTTTCATTTTTTTAAAATCCTCAAAAATGATGAAAAACGGCGTGCCATAGTATGCCGTACGATATGGGCTATAGCCCACGGTCAAAAATGATGAGAAACGAGGCTAACTTTTTTTTTCAAAATTTCAAAAAACATGGGCTATAACCCATCGTTTTTTTCATTTTTTCATTTTTTTCAAATCCTCAAAAATGATGAAAAACGGCGTGCCATAGTATGCCGTACGATATGGGCTATAGCCCACGGTCCAAAATGATGAGAAACGAGGCTAACTTTTTTTTTCAAAATTTCAAAAAACATGGGCTATAACCCATCGTTTTTTTCATTTTTACATTTTTTTCAAATCCTCAAAAATGATGAAAAACGGCGTGTCATAGTATGCCGTACGATATGGGCTATAGCCCACGGTCCAAAATGATGAGAAACGAGGCTAACTTTTTTTTTCAAAATTTCAAAAAACATGGGCTATAACCCATCGTTTTTTCATTTTTTTCAAATCCTCAAAAATGATGAAAAACGGCGTGCTATAGTATGCCGTACGATATGGGCTATAGCCCATGGTCCAAAATGATGAAAAACGAGGGTAATTTTTTTTTCTAAAAGTCAAAAAATAGACGTCTAAAACACGTCTAAAAATAGACGTGTTTTAGACGTCTACTTTTAGACGTTTTTTATCCCATTTTTAGACACACGTCTAATAGCCGGCTATTGCTCAGTAGGATGGTCAAAAATGATGAAAAACGAGGATTCAAATTTTCTTCAAAAAATCAAAAAACATTGGCTATAACCCATCGTTTTTTTCATTTTTTTAAAATCCTCAAAAATGATGAAAAACGGCGTGCCATAGTATGCCGTACGATATGGGCTATAGCCCACGGTCCAAAATGATGAGAAACGAGGCTAACTTTTTTTTTCAAAATTTCAAAAAACATGGGCTATAACCCATCGTTTTTTTCATTTTTTCATTTTTTTCAAATCCTCAAAAATGATGAAAAACGGCGTGCCATAGTATGCCGTACGATATGGGCTATAGCCCACGGTCCAAAATGATGAGAAACGAGGCTAACTTTTTTTTCCAAAATTTCAAAAAACATGGGCTATAACCCATCGTTTTTTTCATTTTTTCATTTTTTTCAAATCCTCAAAAATGATGAAAAACGGCGTGCCATAGTATGCCGTACGATATGGGCTATAGCCCATGGTCCAAAATGATGAGAAACGAGGATAACATTTTTTTTCAATATTTCTAAAAACATGGGCTATAACCCATCGTTTTTTTCATTTTTTCATTTTTGTCAAATCATCAAAAATGATGAAAAACGGCGCGCTATAGTATGCCGTACGATATAGGCTATAGCCCATGGTCCAAAATGATGAGAAACGAGGATAACTTTTTTTTTCAAAAATTCAAAAAACATGGGCTATAACCCATCGTTTTTTTTATTTTTTCATTTTTGTCAAATCATCATAAATGATGAAAAACGGCGCGCTATAGTATGCCGTACGATATAGGCTATAGCCCATGGTCCAAAATTATGAGAAACGAGGATAACATTTTTTTTCAATATTTCTAAAAACATGGGCTATAACCCATCGTTTTTTTCATTTTTTCATTTTTGTCAAATAATCAAAAATGATGAAAAACGGCGCGCTATAGTATGCCGTACGATATAGGCTATAGCCCATGGTCCAAAATTATGAGAAACGAGGATAACATTTTTTTTCAATATTTCTAAAAACATGGGCTATAACCCATCGTTTTTTTCATTTTTGTCAAATCATCAAAAATGATGAAAAACGGCGCGCTATAGTATGCCGTACGATATAGGCTATAGCCCATGGTCCAAAATGATGAGAAACGAGGATAACTTTTTTTTCAATAGACGTGTTTTAGACGTCTACTTTTAGACGTTTTTTATCCCATTTTTAGACACACGTCTAATAGCCGGCTATTGCTCAGTAGGATGGTCAAAAATGATGAAAAACGAGGATTCAAATTTTCTTCAAAAAATCAAAAAACATTGGCTATAACCCATAGTTTTTTCATTTTTTTTAAATCCTCAAAAATGATGAAAAACGGCGTGCCATAGTATGCCGTACGATATGGGCTATAGCCCACGGTCCAAAATGATGAGAAACGAGGCTAACTTTTTTTTTCAAAATTTCAAAAAACATGGGCTATAACCCATCGTTTTTTTCATTTTTTCATTTTTTTAAAATCCTCAAAAATGATGAAAAACGGCGTGCCATAGTATGCCGTACGATATGGGCTATAGCCCACGGTCCGAAATGATGAGAAACGAGGCTAACTTTTTTTTTCAAAATTTCAAAAAACATGGGCTATAACCCATCGTTTTTTTCATTTTTTCATTTTTTTCAAATCCTCAAAAATGATGAAAAACGGCGTGCCATAGTATGCCGTACGATATGGCCTATAGCCCATGGTCCAAAATGATGAGAAACGAGGCTAACTTTTTTTTTCAAAATTTCAAAAAACATGGGCTATAACCCATCGTTTTTGTCATTTCGTCATTTTTTTCAAATCCTCAAAAATGATGAAAAACTGCGCGCTATAGTATGCCGTACGATATGGGCTATAGCCCACGGTCCAAAATGATGAGAAACGAGGCTAACTTTCTTTTTCAAAATTTAAAAAAACATGGGCTATAACCCATCGTTTTTGTCATTTTGTCATTTTTTTTAAATCTTCAAAAATGATGAAAAACTGCGTGCTATAGTATGCCGTACGATATGGGCTATAGCCCACGGTCCAAAATGATGAGAAACGAGGCTAACTTTTTTTTCCAAAATTTCAAAAAACATAACAAAAAACAAAAAACAAAAAACAAAAAACAAAAAACAAAAAACAAAAAACATAACCCATCGTTTTTTTCATTTTTATAAAATCCTCAAAAATGATGAAAAACGGCGTGCCATAGTATGCCGTACGATATGGGCTATAGCCCACGGTCCAAAATGATGAGAAACGAGGCTAACTTTTTTTTTCAAAATTTCAAAAAACATGGGCTATAACCCATCGTTTTTTTCATTTTTTCATTTTTTTCAAATCCTCAAAAATGATGAAAAACGGCGTGCCATAGTATGCCGTACGATATGGGCTATAGCCCACGGTCCAAAATGATGAGAAACGAGGCTAACTTTTTTTTTCAAAATTTCAAAAAACATGGGCTATAACCCATCGTTTTTTTCATTTTTACATTTTTTTAAAATCCTCAAAAATGATGAAAAACGGCGTGCCATAGTATGCCGTACGATATGGGCTATAGCCCACGGTCCCAAATGATGAGAAACGAGGCTAACTTTTTTTTTCAAAATTTCAAAAAACATGGGCTATAACCCATCGTTTTTTTCATTTTTTCATTTTTTTCAAATCCTCAAAAATGATGAAAAACGGCGTGCCATAGTATGCCGTACGATATGGCCTATAGCCCACGGTCCAAAATGATGAGAAACGAGGCTAACTTTTTTTTTCAAAATTTCAAAAAACATGGGCTATAACCCATCGTTTTTGTCATTTCGTCATTTTTTTCAAATCCTCAAAAATGATGAAAAACGGCGTGCTATAGTATGCCGTACGATATGGGCTATAGCCCATGGTCCAAAATGATGAAAAACGAGGGTAATTTTTTTTCTAAAAGTCTAAAAATAGACGTGTTTTAGACGTCTATTTTTAGACGTTTTTTATCCCATTTTTAGACACACGTCTAATAGCCGGCTATTGCTCAGTAGGATGGTCAAAAATGATGAAAAACGAGGATTCAAAATTTCTTCAAAAAATCAAAAAACATGGGCTATAACCCATCGTTTTTTTCATTTTTTTAAAAATCCTCAAAAATGATGAAAAACGGCGTGCCATAGTATGCCGTACGATATGGGCTATAGCCCACGGTCCAAAATGATGAGAAACGAGGCTAACTTTTTTTTTCAAAATTTCAAAAAACATGGGCTATAACCCATCGTTTTTTTCATTTTTTCATTTTTTTCAAATCCTCAAAAATGATGAAAAACGGCGTGCCATAGTATGCCGTACGATATGGCCTATAGCCCATGGTCCAAAATGATGAGAAACGAGGCTAACTTTTTTTTTCAAAATTTCAAAAAACATGGGCTATAACCCATCGTTTTTGTCATTTCGTCATTTTTTTCAAATCCTCAAAAATGATGAAAAACTGCGCGCTATAGTATGCCGTACGATATGGGCTATAGCCCACGGTCCAAAATGATGAGAAACGAGGCTAACTTTCTTTTTCAAAATTTAAAAAAACATGGGCTATAACCCATCGTTTTTGTCATTTTGTCATTTTTTTTAAATCTTCAAAAATGATGAAAAACTGCGTGCTATAGTATGCCGTACGATATGGGCTATAGCCCACGGTCCAAAATGATGAGAAACGAGGCTAACTTTTTTTTCCAAAATTTCAAAAAACATAACAAAAAACAAAAAACAAAAAACAAAAAACAAAAAACATAACCCATCGTTTTTTTCATTTTTTCCAAATCCTCAAAAATGATGAAAAACGGCGTGCCATAGTATGCCGTACGATATGGCCTATAGCCCATGGTCCAAAATGATGAGAAACGAGGCTAACTTTTTTTTTCAAAATTTCAAAAAACATGGGCTATAACCCATCGTTTTTGTCATTTCGTCATTTTTTTCAAATCCTCAAAAATGATGAAAAACGGCGTGCTATAGTATGCCGTACGATATGGGTTATAGCCCACGGTCCAAAATGATGAGAAACGAGGCTAACTTTCTTTTTCAAAATTTCAAAAAACATGGGCTATAACCCATCGTTTTTGTCATTTCGTCATTTTTTTTAAAAATCCTCAAAAATGATGAAAAACGGCGTGCCATAGTATGCCGTACGATATGGCCTATAGCCCATGGTCCAAAATGATGAGAAACGAGGCTAACTTTTTTTTTCAAAATTTCAAAAAACATGGGCTATAACCCATCGTTTTTGTCATTTCGTCATTTTTTTTTAAATCCTCAAAAATGATGAAAAACGGCGTGCCATAGTATGCCGTACGATATGGCCTATAGCCCATGGTCCAAAATGATGAGAAACGAGGCTAACTTTTTTTTTCAAAATTTCAAAAAACATGGGCTATAACCCATCGTTTTTTTCATTTTTTTCAAATCCTCAAAAATGATGAAAAACGGCGTGCCATAGTATGCCGTACGATATGGCCTATAGCCCATGGTCCAAAATGATGAGAAACGAGGCTAACTTTTTTTTTCAAAATTTCAAAAAACATGGGCTATAACCCATCGTTTTTGTCATTTCGTCATTTTTTTCAAATCCTCAAAAATGATGAAAAACGGCGTGCTATAGTATGCCGTACGATATGGGTTATAGCCCACGGTCCAAAATGATGAGAAACGAGGCTAACTTTCTTTTTCAAAATTTCAAAAAACATGGGCTATAACCCATCGTTTTTGTCATTTCGTCATTTTTTTTAAAATCCTCAAAAATGATGAAAAACGGCGTGCCATAGTATGCCGTACGATATGGCCTATAGCCCATGGTCCAAAATGATGAGAAACGAGGCTAACTTTTTTTTTCAAAATTTCAAAAAACATGGGCTATAACCCATCGTTTTTGTCATTTCGTCATTTTTTTAAAAATCCTCAAAAATGATGAAAAACGGCGTGCCATAGTATGCCGTACGATATGGCCTATAGCCCATGGTCCAAAATGATGAGAAACGAGGCTAACTTTCTTTTTCAAAATTTCAAAAAACATGGGCTATAACCCATCGTTTTTGTCATTTCGTCATTTTTTTTTAAATCCTCAAAAATGATGAAAAACGGCGTGCCATAGTATGCCGTACGATATGGGCTATAGCCCACGGTCCAAAATGATGAGAAACGAGGCTAACTTTTTTTTTCAAAATTTCAAAAAACATGGGCTATAACCCATTGTTTTTTTTATTTTTTTATTTTTTTCAAATCCTCAAAAATGATGAAAAACGGCGTGCCATAGTATGCCGTACGATATGGGCTATAGCCCACGGTCCAAAATGATGAGAAACGAGGCTAACTTTCTTTTTCAAAATTTAAAAAAACATGGGCTATAACCCATCGTTTTTGTCATTTCGTCATTTTTTTAAAATCTTCAAAAATGATGAAAAACTGCGTGCTATAGTATGCCGTACGATATGGGCTATAGCCCACGGTCCAAAAAGATGAGAAACGAGGCTAACTTTTTTTTCCAAAATTTCAAAAAACATAACAAAAAACAAAAAACAAAAAACAAAAAACAAAAAACATAACCCATCGTTTTTTTCATTTTTTCATTTTTTTCAAATCCTCAAAAATGATGAAAAACGGCGTGCCATAGTATGCCGTACGATATGGCCTATAGCCCATGGTCCAAAATGATGAGAAACGAGGATAACTTTTTTTTTCAAAATTTCAAAAAACATGGGCTATAACCCATCGTTTTTGTCATTTCGTCATTTTTTTCAAATCCTCAAAAATGATGAAAAACGGCGTGCTATAGTATGCCGTACGATATGGGTTATAGCCCACGGTCCAAAATGATGAGAAACGAGGCTAACTTTCTTTTTCAAAATTTCAAAAAACATGGGCTATAACCCATCGTTTTTGTCATTTCGTCATTTTTTTTCAAATCCTCAAAAATGATGAAAAACGGCGCGCTATAGTATGCCGTACGATATGGGCTATAGCCCATGGTCCAAAATGATGAGAAACGAGGCTAACTTTTTTTTTCAAAATTTCAAAAAACATGGGCTATAACCCATCGTTTTTTTCATTTTTTCATTTTTTTCAAATCCTCAAAAATGATGAAAAACGGCGTGCCATAGTATGCCGTACGATATGGGCTATAGCCCATGGTCCAAAATGATGAAAAACGAGGGTAATTTTTTTTTCTAAAAGTCTAAAAATAGACGTGTTTTTATCCCATTTTTAGACACACGTCTAATAGCCGGCTATTGCTCAGTAGGATGGTCAAAAATTATGAAAAACGAGGATTCAAATTTTATTCAAAAAATCAAAAAACATGGGCTATAACCCATCGTTTTTTTCATTTTTTTAAAATCCTCAAAAATGATGAAAAACGGCGTGCCATAGTATGCCGTACGATATGGGCTATAGCCCACGGTCCAAAATGATGAGAAACGAGGCTAACTTTTTTTTCCAAAATTTCAAAAAACATGGGCTATAACCCATCGTTTTTTTCATTTTTTCATTTTTTTCAAATCCTCAAAAATGATGAAAAACGGCGTGCCATAGTATGTATGCCGTACGATATGGCCTATAGCCCATGGTCCAAAATGATGAGAAACGAGGGTAATTTTTTTTTCCAAAATTTCAAAAAACATGGGCTATAACCCATCGTTTTTTTCATTTTTTCATTTTTGTCAAATCATCAAAAATGATGAAAAACGGCGCGCTATAGTATGCCGTACGATATAGGCTATAGCCCATGGTCCAAAATTATGAGAAACGAGGATAACATTTTTTTTCAATATTTCTAAAAACATGGGCTATAACCCATCGTTTTTTTTATTTTTGTCAAATCATAAAAAATGATGAAAAACGGCGCGCTATAGTATGCCGTACGATATAGGCTATAGCCCATGGTCCAAAATGATGAGAAACGAGGATAACTTTTTTTTCCAAAATTTAAAAAAACATGGGCTATAACCCATCGTTTTTTTCATTTTTTCATTTTTGTCAAATCATCAAAAATTATGAAAAACGGCGCGCTATAGTATGCCGTACGATATAGGCTATAGCCCATGGTCCAAAATGATGAGAAAAGAGGATAACTTTATTTTCCAAAATTTCAAAAAACATGGGCTATAACCCATCGTTTTTTTCATTTTTTCATTTTTGTCAAATCATCAAAAATGATGAAAAACGGCGCGCTATAGTATGCCGTACGATATAGGCTATAGCCCATGGTCCAAAATGATGAGAAACGAGGATAACCTTTTTTTTCAAAATATCAAAAAACATGGGCTATAACCCATCGTTTTTTTAATTTTTTAATTTTTGTCAAATCATCAAAAATGATGAAAAACGGCGCGCTATAGTATGCCGTACGATATAGGCTATAGCCCATGGTCCAAAATGATGAGAAACGAGGATAACATTTTTTTCCAAATTTTCAAAAAACATCGGCTATAACCCATCGTTTTTTTTCATTTTTTCATTTTTGTCAAATCATCAAAAATGATGAAAAACGGCGCGCTATAGTATGCCGTACGATATAGGCTATAGCCCATGGTCCAAAATTATGAGAAACGAGGATAACATTTTTTTTCAATATTTCTAAAAACATGGGCTATAACCCATCGTTTTTTTCATTTTTGTCAAATCATAAAAAATGATGAAAAACGGCGCGCTATAGTATGCCGTACGATATAGGCTATAGCCCATGGTCCAAAATGATGAGAAACGAGGATAACTTTTTTTTCCAAAATTTCAAAAAACATGGGCTATAACCCATCGTTTTTTTAATTTTTTAATTTTTGTCAAATCATCAAAAATGATGAAAAACGGCGCGCTATAGTATGCCGTACGATATAGGCTATAGCCCATGGTCCAAAATTATGAGAAACGAGGATAACATTTTTTTTCAATATTTCTAAAAACATGGGCTATAACCCATCGTTTTTTTCATTTTTTCATTTTTGTCAAATCATCAAAAATGATGAAAAACGGCGCGCTATAGTATGCCGTACGATATAGGCTATAGCCCATGGTCCAAAATGATGAGAAACGAGGATAACTTTTTTTTCCAAAATTTCAAAAAACATGTGCTATAACCCATCGTTTTTTTCAATCCTTACGTTGGTTATGATTTTCATAGGAGTAGTACAGTACATCTAGGGTTGCCAACTATTAGATTTTCAAATAAGGGACATTTCTCGGGCACGCGGCAAAGCCGCGTGTAGAAATTTTTCTAGGCTATAGCCCATGGTCCAAAATGATGAGAAACGAGGATAACTTTTTTTTCCAAAATTTCAAAAAACATGGGCTATAACCCATCGTTTTTTTAATTTTTAAATTTTTGTCAAATCATCAAAAATGATGAAAAACGGCGCGCTATAGTATGCCGTACGATATAGGCTATAGCCCATGGTCCAAAATGATGAGAAACGAGGATAACTTTTTTTTCCAAAATTTCAAAAAACATGGGCTATAACCCATCGTTTTTTTCATTTTTTCATTTTTGTCAAATCATCAAAAATGATGAAAAACGGCGCGCTATAGTATGCCGTACGATATAGGCTATAGCCCATGGTCCAAAATTATGAGAAACGAGGATAACATTTTTTTTCAATATTTCTAAAAACATGGGCTATAACCCATCGTTTTTTTCATTTTTGTCAAATCATAAAAAATGATGAAAAACGGCGCGCTATAGTATGCCGTACGATATAGGCTATAGCCCATGGTCCAAAATGATGAGAAACGAGAATAACTTTTTTTTCCAAAATTTCAAAAAACATGGGCTATAACCCATCGTTTTTTTAATTTTTTAATTTTTGTCAAATCATCAAAAATGATGAAAAACGGCGCGCTATAGTATGCCGTACGATATAGGCTATAGCCCATGGTCCAAAATGATGAGAAACGAGGATAACTTTTTTTTCCAAAATTTCAAAAAACATGGGCTATAACCCATCGTTTTTTTTCATTTTTGTCAAATCATAAAAAATGATGAAAAACGGCGCGCTATAGTATGCCGTACGATATAGGCTATAGCCCATGGTCCAAAATTATGAGAAACGAGGATAACATTTTTTTTCAAAATTTCAAAAAACATGGGCTATAACCCATCGTTTTTTTCATTTTTTCATTTTTGTCAAATCATCAAAAATGATGAAAAACGGCGCGCTATAGTATGCCGTACGATATAGGCTATAGCCCATGGTCCAAAATGATGAGAAACGAGGATAACTTTTTTTTCCAAAATTTAAAAAAACATGGGCTATAACCCATCGTTTTTTTCATTTTTTCATTTTTGTCAAATCATCAAAAATGATGAAAAACGGCGCGCTATAGTATGCCGTACGATATAGGCTATAGTATAGCCCATGGTCCAAAATGATGAGAAACGAGGATAACCTTTTTTTTCAAAATTTCAAAAAACATGGGCTATAACCCATCGTTTTTTTAATTTTTTAATTTTTGTCAAATCATCAAAAATGATGAAAAACGGCGCGTTATAGTATGCCGTACGATATAGGCTATAGCCCATGGTCCAAAATGATGAGAAACGAGGATAACTTTTTTTTCCAAAATTTCAAAAAACATGGGCTATAACCCATCGTTTTTTTCATTTTTTCATTTTTGTCAAATCATCAAAAATGATGAAAAACGGCGCGCTATAGTATGCCGTACGATATAGGCTATAGCCCATGGTCCAAAATGATGAGAAACGAGGATAACTTTTTTTTCCAAAATTTAAAAAAACATGTGCTATAACCCATCGTTTTTTTCAATCCTTACGTTGGTTATGATTTTCATAGGAGTAGTACAGTACATCTGATGCCATACAGTAACATAAAGTACATCTGATGCATACAGTACAGCATACAGGAGCATACAGTAGATCTGATGCCATTGCCACTAACTTGAATACTAAGGCCTCACTCACACCTTCGCAACAGACTGATGTGTGCTTGTTGTATACAAATACATCTTGATTCTTGCCCCATAATGCATATCCAATGGGAGTCACATGGTTTGACACAACATTTGTGTTGTATGAGGGGGAGGGAGAGGGGGGGGGGGGGCAGTCGAAACACAGCCGAAAGCCGTACAACAGCTAGTAGTCCAAAATGTATCAAAACATGTGACTTCCATTGGAAATGCATTGGGGGCGGCCATGACACTTACAGCTTGCTTACATCTAGCATGCATCAATGTTGTTTATGCTAGATCGACAGGTGTGAGTGAGGCCTAGTAGGGATTTCTACTTGTAACGGAGTACATTTGAGTACTCATTCCACCACTGGCGCTGAATGCTTGCTTGGTTCTTTTGTACTAAAGAGCTAAAGCAACCCTTGTTTTCCTCAACGCGCCGCAGACTGATCCGAGGCAGCAGTTTAACCGTGATTAGGGTTTATTTGCTAATTGTGTTGAATTTGTGTCCAGCTTTTGTGGGCTTATACAGGCAGCAGCGCACACAACACAGCCCCTCCTGCTCTGGAGGAAAGCCCCATGCCTTCCTCTGGATGAGAGAGAAGAGGGGCATCATTTAACCCATTCTGACCTGAGATCAGATTCATACGAGGTTTCCACTGGACACACACTGGTCTGGTTAACCCATTCTGACCTGAGATCAGATTCTAAAAATGTCAGTCGTTCTTCGATTTTTCAAAAATAGCAGACCTACAAGCTCGTAGCGCGCCACTCGGTGGCGCGCTATGAGCTTGTAGATCTGCTATTTTTCAATAGCTAAAGCATAACATGATGCCAACGCCAAAATGGCTTCCTGTTCAGAATGGGTTAACAACCGAGGACCCCCAGGGGGTCCTTGAGGGAGTCCCAGGGGGTTCCCATCTAAATGATGGTTATGAACCAAATGGACCCTTATGGGTCTCTGAAAAAAAAAGAAAAGGAAAGGTACTATGTTTACCCTGCAGGGTAACTGGACTAAGCTCAAGAACTTGTTTACAGCCAGGCCCTGCTCATATATAGAACATTTCATGGTAGGGGTTCAATGCCTTGCTCAAGGGCACTTCAGCGGTGGTCATTTTAACGTGCCGGTCCGGGGATTACGAACTATAGCGACCTTCACGATATCAAGACCGCTCCGCAAACCGTTCGGCCACCGCTGCCTCAACTCTGAGAGTGTACGAATGGTTATACATTTGTACACTCTGAGTTAAAGGATAATTCCATACTAAAAGGCTTTCTTACCTTTCTTTGTAGTGGTTACGTCCCCATCAAAGAGATCCAGGTGTTATTTTGTGCAAAAGCTCCTTATTGGCTATTTCCCCTACCATAAGCCCTAAATGAATTGCATTTAATTGAATGGGATGTATGGGGTGTTGTGCTAATTCGCTTATTTCCATCGAAATAAGTAGTAAAGTGTGCCGCTTGGGTTATTATTTACATTATGAAGAGAGGATACAAAAACAATATAATTTTGAGCGATGGAAATAAACGAATTAGCACAACACCCCATACATCCCATTCAATTCAATGCAATTCATTTAGGGCTTATGGTAGGGGAAATAGCCAATAAGGAGCTTTTGCACAAAATAACACCTGGACCTCTTTGATGGGGACGCAACAACTACAAAGAAAGGTAAGAAAGCCTTTTAGTATGGAATTATCCTTTAAAGTAATATAGATTTTTACTGTATAAATTAGGGTCCCTGCAGAGATATAATTAATGACTCCGTAGCAAAATGTTAGATTGTAGATCGGCTATTTTCAGTAAGTCGTTACGACGGCAGCATCAAGGCCTGCCAAAAATACATGTTGTTCAACGATAAATCAACTGTAGAATTAGTCGACTAAAATCTTATGATATAATGTAGTCAACTAAAACTAGACTAACGTATACTGTGTACATCCAAAGACTCTATACTGTACATCCAAAGACTCATCATGCCACATTCAACAACTTCATCTCAATCTGAACCATGGAATAATATGGGAAAATTGTTCTGAAGCGCATTAAAAGCATTAAAAAAAGGTTTATGTGAATGTGCAGTGGTTTGCATGTTTTTGGCTAATTGAATCGTGAATATACAGTAAATACAATCATTCACAACTTTGGTTATACTGTATGTGCGTTGAGTTATTTGGTAATTAGTCAATTGCACGGCTCTCTCTAATTATGGCTGTGCATTAGAAATATCCCTCGACAATATTATATTCAGCGTCATGAAGGAAAAGAGAGATAATAGGTGTATTTGTTTACTAATTCAACGCTAATATTTATTTTAGCGTCATTTGATAGCGCAGGTTATTTGTGATTAAAATTTCATCCTTCCAGGTGTGAAGTTCTATTCTACCCAGGCACGACGGCGAACATAAATACGTGTGTAATTGGCCCTTTATGTAGGCTGTCAACCTGTTGCATTCATAAGCTAATTGGAATACCCTCTCATTTTTTACAACATTCATCAACAGATTGAATTTCACACAGACGCCATGAGGCTATTGTACGACCGACCGCGGCACGAGGCACGCGTCGCCCCCAAACACCTCCAAGATTAAAGCCCCATTAGTTCATTGTTCATTATATCATATTGCTGTAATTTGAGGAAAAAGAAAGGAGAGAGAAAAATCCAAACAAACGTGTTATGTCAGGGAGTATGGCTGTCGGGAACGCCACGGGGGGGAGGGGAGGGGGGGGGGGGGGGTGACAGGTGAGCCGCCAGAGGAGAGAGTCATACGTGTACTCGGAGAGGACACACACGCGTGTGCCACGGGGGGGCCACACACAGGTCACCTGCACTAAAGCCCGTTAAAAATGGATGGGCATCATGGTGTAGTCGCCGGGGATATCGGTGTCACCCCACACGTGCCTGCCTCTCTCCCTCTGAATGGAAGTGCCTGTGGCGATCACAGGACAGACAGATGGAAGTGCCTGTGGCGATCATACAGGACAGACAGACAGACAGACTCGTATATGAGGAGAGAAGTTCAGCAGATGGATGAGGTGTGGTGCTTTAAAAAACCCAAAACCAGGCCTGTTTGGGGCTGCAGCTGCCCTGCAACGTGTTGGATGATGATCGGGGGGGCCAGATGTCAAGGTTAACCCCTTCCTCCTCTCCCTGGAGGGTTGGACTTCCCCCTCCTGTTGTCTGTGGTCGGGTGGATATAGTGGGCTTATAGTGGGGAAGATAAATCAGGTGTCAAACGTTGCTGAGGACTCTCCAGGACAGCGCTTTGTTGCATTGTGTGTCCCATTGTCTACCTTTGATAGGTGCCACGCGTCTGGTGTCCAATGAACAAAGGGCAGATGACTGGCGCACACGCGCACACACACACACACACACACACACACACACACACACACACACACACACACACACACACACACACACAGCAGAAAGGGAGAATCTGCCAAAAACAGTGTCATTATTGCTTAAGTCAACTAAATGTTATACGGTAAACACGAGTCTTGTTTAACTCTCACTCTCATTGGGCCCTTAATTTACGTTAAGGAACGGTAATAAGTGGTGTTAAAAAAAAAGACTTCATTCTTTGATCACCGTAAAAGTCATAACAGTCATACTGTAACAGCACTTATTACTTCAGCCCAAAGAAGGAAAGACCATTATCCGACTTAGCCATTTGATCCTCCAGTCTGTATATCGGCTACATGTCCCATCATACACAACTTACACCTACAAACATCACAAACTGTCCAAACTGCAACGCCCAATACTACAAACATCACAAACTGTCCACGCAATGCCCAATACTAAGGGTTGTCTTTTCGCCAGAGGAGTAAAAGATCACCCCATTCGACCCGTACTACAAGACCCTGAGAGGAGAGGATAGGGTTCTGTGCACTGCAGTAAAATATCACCACTACAAGACCCTGAGAGGATAGGATAGGGTTCTGTGCACTGCGCGTCATTCTGTTCAGTGTCCACAGTCTCCGAATCTAAGACTAAGTATACTGACAATCTCGTCAACAGCTAAACACTATAGACTAAAATGCTAGGAAGGGACTAGTGGACAAGAGACAAGAGAAGTCATTTTACACTTGGTTGCATGCTGAAAATTGCAGATCTACAAGCTCACCATTACGACGGCATCGAGGCCCGCCGAAACACATTTTAGTCGACTAAATCAACTGTAGATTTAGTCGACTAAAAATGTTGACACTTAGTCAAAAGTCACTGAATGGCAGGTGGATCCACCACCAGGGATGTGCACACATAGACATCAAAGTCTGTAAAACAACTGCCCTCTCCAGACCACGAAGGCAGCGTTTACCACACGGTGAAAGAAATGCAAATGCCACTCCTTTCCATGCTATATATATACTGTATATACTGTATATGTATACCAGAAGGTAGCATTCAGGAGAGTTGCTTTTCCCCCCCAAAGTCTCCTGAATTTGAACGCAGCGTTTTGCGCTGAACAAATGAGTTTTGAAATTCATGTCGTATACACCACCATATCTCCACTAGCTATAAAGAGGGCTGGGTTGTGCCCCAAAAATAGCTTGATCTACAAGCTCTCAACGCGTTGCAGCGCGACCCATTGTGAGCTTGTAGATCTGCTATTTTTCTCCAAAAGTGCCCTCTTAACGGGATCTGCAGCCCCCTTGTTGCCCCCTCTAACACTCTCTGCACGGCCCTGTCTACCACCTCCACCACCAAGCGTTCCTGACGACAGCGACAGGAAGGCTTCGTGCGCCCAGACGACTGACTCCTATAGCACTGCGTCGGCTGTGTGTGTGTGTGTGTGTGTGTGTGTGTGTGTGTGTGTGTGTGTGTGTGTGGGGTGGGGGTGGGGGGGGGGGGGGGGGGGGGCGGGGGGGGGACAGGTTGAGCACGTACAAGCACACACTACACACACCTCCATTCTGTGAGGTGACAGAAAGGAGCTGCTGGCGAGTGGCTGATGACGGTCTCATTATCACCGTCTGAGCCGAGAGGACTTATCACCTCAGAACCCTCTGGAACCCGAGCTGTCAGCAGGCCATATTAAAGGTTTGCATTTTGTCTGTAATTGGAGGCACAAAGTGCTTTCGGGAAGATTACTGTAAGTGTGAAAACAGTGGGAAAAACCCCCCATACGGTATATGACTGATCTGAGGGCTGTACCAAGCACTAGGATGTTAACCCCATACGGTATATGACTGATCTGAGGGCTGCACCAAGCACTAGGATGTTAACCCCATACGGTATATGACTGATCTGAGGGCTGCACCAAGCACTAGGATGTTAACCCCATACGGTATACGACTGATCTGAGGTCTGCACCAAGCACTAGGATGTTAACCCCATATATGACTGATCTGAGGTCTGCACCAGCACTAGGATGTTAACCCCATACTGTGTAAGACTGATCTGAGGGCTGCACCAAGCACTATAGACGTTAACCCCATACGGTATATAACTGATCTGAGGTCTGCACCAAGCACTATAGATGTTAACCCCATATACAGCATATAACTGATCTGAGGGCTGCACCAAGCACTAGGATGTTAACCCCATACGGTGTATGACTGATCTGAGGTCTGCACCAAGCACTAGGATGTTAACCCCATACGGTATTATAACTGATCTGAGGTCTGCACCAAGCACTAGGATGTTAACCCCATACAGTATATAACTGATCTGAGGGCTGCACCAAGCAACTAGGATGTTAACCCCATATGGTATAAGACTGATCTGAGGGCTGCACCACCAAGCACTAGGATGTTATATTTACTATACTGTAATATAGTCTTTGTATTGAGTTTGTGCTTGAAATGTACTGTAATTCTGCAAACTGTTTTTAATAAATATTTCAATCAATCAAAAACATGCTGTAATATTATGCTGTAATAGCAATAATTTTTTTTGTTTCTTAGTGTATTTATTTGACCACGATCGTGCATTTCATTATATTTCGTCTTTTGTTTTTGGGGGTATCGTTTTGTACGTGGTTATACTTATAACAACTTTAAGTTCAATTGTATATACTTCTTTCTCCTATATGATGGTGTTGCATGAAAAACATCTTATCTTACAGGCTCCTTCCTATCTGCTGTTTTCTCCGATTTATTATTTGTGTTTCATTTTCATCAATGAAGAAATGGGGGCGGCGGCAGGTTGAAAGTGCTTCAGTGTGTTCACACAGAATAACCCATTTTGCACGGGAACCCCTTTTGGCGTTAGCATTATGTTATGCTTTAGCTATTGAAAAATAGCAGATCTACAAGCTCATAGCGCGCCACCGAGTGGCGCGCTATGAGCTTGTAGGTCTGCTATTTTTTGAAAAATCGAAGAACGACTGACATATAGAAACATAGCTTTTTTTCAGAAAACTGTCATTTTCAAACAGACATTTTTTAGAATCTGATCTCAGGTCAGAACGGGATAAATCACTTCTGAGCGTTCTGTTGTTTCTCCTTGTTTCTTTTCCCCCTCCAGGTTGTTTACGCTTACATGAGACCTCGCTGTAGCCTGCTTTAGCCCCTTCAGACCCCGGGACGCGTTCCTTTAGACCGCGGGACGGCTTCTACTACAGAATGTCTTCTGAATCCGGACAGGTCTCTGAACAAAAATCTATGTTTCTATAATCAGTCGTTCTCAAACTATACTTCATGTCAAAGGACCCCCAAAATGTATCTTGTAATTGGCCGACCCCCCCCATCTGAAAATATGTAGTTAGACCCCCCAACGGAAGCAAATATTTGAGTAAAAAAACGTTCGCTCTGAAAGAATATATATTCAAAAGGTTTGTGCCACATTTTCACGATTATGTTTCAAAAACAGCAGATCTACAAGGTCATATAGCGCGGCACTCGGAGCTTGTAGATCTGCTAGTTTTCTCCAATATAGCCAAAGTATGCTTTATAAAACACCCAAAAGGGGGGTTCGGATCGGTTAATCGGTTCCCCCGTCCCAAATGGGTTAGATAGATCACATTAGAAGTTTACGGCAATAGCTCAGTAAAAAGAGCCAACGCTAAAAGAAGAGTAATACAATCAATCAATCAGTCATCATGACTTCACAGCACAGGGGAGCACTGCTGGAATGCTGCTAAGCTGCAGCTGTACCCAGCCAAATTACTCCAGTGGGGAATTACCAGGCCATAAATCCAGATGTCATAGGGACGTCTGTAGCCTATTTCACGGTATAAGAAGGAGGAGAAGGAAAGGAAAAAAAATCCATGCAACTTGTTTCCATTACCATCATAAAGAAATGTCTCTCTCTCGCTGTCTCTCTCTCTCTCCGTGGGGCTCAAACGAACGTATCGCCGTTGGCACATCTTAACCCATTCTGGGCGGGAACCCCTTTTGGTGTTATAGCATAATGTCATGCTTTAGCTATTGAAAAATAGCAGATCTACAAGCTCATAGCGCGCCACCGAGTGGCGCGCTACGAGCTTGTAGATCTTCTATTTTGAAAGACATCGAAGAACGACTGACATAGAAACATAGCTTTTTCAGAAAACTGTCAGGATGTAGAAGACATTTTTAGAATCTGATCTCAGGTCAGAATGGAAAACTGTCAGGATGTATAGAAGACATTTTTAGAATCTGATCTCAGGTCAGAATGGAAAACTGTCAGGATGTATAGAAGACATTTTTAGAATCTGATCTCAGGTCAGGTCAGAACGGGTTAAACACGCTTTCTCGCATCCAAACACGACGAGGCCCCAAATCACAGGGATGGCGGGCGGCGGTGGGGCGAGGGAGAGGCGAGGAGAGAGAGAGAGTCCCGGCGCGGCTCTGGGCCGTCGTGTCCCAACAGGTTCCTCTGGAAGGAGAGGAGGCGTCCGGGAAGAAGATGTCAAGACTGTGTGAGAACAGCTAATAATACATTTAGGCCTGAAAATGGCAGTTTTCTGAAATACCCTATGTTTCTATAGGCCTATATCACTCAATATTTCATGTCAAGGACCACAAAAATGATCTGTAATTGGCCTCCGAGACCCGCCATCTGAAAATATGTTGTTCCAGCCGGACCCACCACCCCCCTCCCCAGAAGCAAAGATTTGAGTTAAAAAACGTTTGTTCTGGAAAAAATATGTTCCAAATTTGAGGCACATTTTTCACGATTTTTCAAAAATAGCAGACCTATACAAGCTCGTAGCGCGCCACTCGGTGGCGCGCTACGAGCTTGTAGATCTGCTATTTTTCAATAGCTAAATTATAACATAATGTTTAAAACAAAAGGGGTTCCCGCCCAGAATGGGATAATCATCTCCAGCTCGTTCATGTAATCCTGTTGTAAAATACAGAGACGTGTTAACCCATTCAGGACGGGACAGGACGGGGGAGGAGGAACCACCTTTAATGAGCATTATGTTATCCTTAATCCTGTTAGCTATACTGAAACATAGCAGATATACAAGCTCTGTGACACGCTATACGAGCTTGTAGATCTGTTGTTTTTTCTTTTTGAAAAATCTTGAATATGTGTCGCAAATCTTTTGGATATATATTCTTTCAGAGCGAACGTAATCTTTGCTTCTGAGGAGGTCCCTGGCCTGGCTATGAGAACATATATTCAGATGGGGATCGGCGGCCAATTACATATGTTTGGGGTACTTAACTTGACATAAAATACTGACATAGAAACATAGGGTTTTCAGAAAACGTAGTTTTTAGAAGCCTTTAAAAATAAATCTACCTCAGGTCTTAATGGGTTAAAACATGCTGCTGCCCCCCCCCCCCCCCCAGATATATTCAAGCTTATAGTTATATCGTTTATGGATGCCATGTTGAGCCCATTCCTTCATCCTCAAGTGTTTAAGAGAATCTGCAGTTTAACATTCATCACCATTTACTTTAGTTTGTCGTCAAATCTAATGGATTCATTGAAACAGAATCCTCTCAGGGTTGTTTTCCTTTGCAGGTATACATATACAGCCAGTGGATAAACAGCAGCCCAGACAAGCAGTCCAGTCAACAAACACCGCACAGACTAGTAGTAACCACTGGCATCAGATCATGTTTGGCAGGAATACTACCTGGGCCCTATAATTATTGCTTATTAAGATGTATAACCCATTTTGGGTGGGAACCCATTTTGGTGTTAGCATCATGTCGTGCTTTAGCTATTGAAAAATATCAGATCTACAAGCTCATAGCGCGCCACCGAGTGGCGCGCTACGAGCTTGTAGGTCTGCTATTTTTTTTTAAATCGAAGAGCAACTGAAATAGAAGACATTTTTTAAATCTGATCTCAGGTCAGAATGAAAACTGTCAGTATGTAGAAGACATTTTTAGAATCTGATCTCAGGTCAGAATGGGATAAATATGCTGTCTGGCAATTCGACTTGTCATTTACAATATGCCGTTTTTTTCCCCTCCCACCCCATCAAACTCCAAAAGCGCCAAGGTAGACAAGGTGAGGGCATGGGCGCTGCTGGTGCAGTGATGCTGCAGCGTGCGTGTGTGCGTGCGTCAGCATGCGTGCGTGCGTGCATGCGTTCACAGTGCTCTGTGGGCAAACTTCACCTCAGCTGGCAGAGCGCTGACTGACAGACCACTGGGTGCCAGTGGCTAACCCATTTTGACCTGAGATCAGATTCTGAAAATGATTTTTCAAAAATAGCAGACCTACAAGCTCGTAGCGCGCCACTCGGTGGCGCGCTACGAGCTTGTAGATCTGCTATTTTTCAATAGCTAAAGCATAACGTAATGCTATAACACCAAAAGGGGTTCCCGACTAAAATGGGCTAAACAAGCGGCAGGTTTGAGGGAGAGAGAGAGAGAACGGTGTATATTTGGGCCGTAGCTGCAGCCAAGTGTTGTGCCAATGTCTTGTTGGGTGTCTGGCTGTGTCTCACTGTCTGTCTCTCTCACACAGAGACACAGTGTTGTGGCCTTGTTGTTCTGCCCCGCGGGACGCTGTCCAGTCAGCAGCTATACGGCTACGGACCTGCAGACCAGCGCACTGTGGCGTGCAGCGACATGCAGCCAGCAGGATATGACATCACTTAACATCACTTGACGGCGTGCTAATAAAACACTGTGAACCTTGTCGTTACTTGACCAGAGTAAGACAGTTATATGACAACTGGACAAATGGCGGCTCTTCTGCATAGACTTCTATTGGCAAATAGTGGACAATTTAAGGCCCTGAACCGGATGTTTAAGGAATGCATTGGTGTCTATATATATATAGGCTTTACAGTGACGAAGGAGTTATGCATGAACCAGGTGACCGACCGGTCTGTTTTCTGCCCCCTCAATGTCCTAACTCTGTCTGACTCTATGGCTCTGGGCTGTTTTCTGCCCCCTCAATGTCCTAACTCTAAGACTAAATATACTGACAATTTCGTCAACAAATAAAAACTACGCGACGCATTGTGAGCTTGTAGATCGGCTATTTGTGTTTAAGCAAAGTGTCATTACGACGGCATCAAGGCCCACCAAAATACATTTTAGTCGACCAAATCAACTGTAGATTTTAGTCGACAAAAATCTTATGATATTTAGTCGACTAAAACTAGACTAACACCAAATCATTCCAGGTGACTAAAATGTGACTG
Source organism: Protomyctophum bolini (assembly GCF_963924005.1). Classification (NCBI taxonomy): domain Eukaryota; kingdom Metazoa; phylum Chordata; class Actinopteri; order Myctophiformes; family Myctophidae; genus Protomyctophum; species Protomyctophum bolini. Next base: position 119,655 of record NW_027665828.1, read on the forward strand.
AAACTAAATGAAAACGTTTGACGAGACTATATGACGACTAAAACTAAAATCAAGGGGCGTCCGCTGGCCTAGCGGTCCAGGCACATCATGCCACATAATCTAGGCTTTGGCCTGACAGCGCGTCGCGGGTTCGAGTCCCGTTCATGACCACCTTTACTGCATGTCTCTCCCCTTCCCTCTCTCCTGTCTATCTTCACTTGATACTATCAATAAAAAGGCAGAAAAGCCACAAAATAAATCTTAATTTTTTTTAACAACACTGTGCTCAAGGGCACTTTGACAGCTGTTGAGAGGGAGGAGATGGAGAGCTGTATACTTTACTGTATACTGTACTTATTCACTTTAACCCAGCCATATTCTCACAACAACCAGCTCAGTGGCCTTGTGGTTAGAGTGTCCGCGCCCTGAGACTGGGAGGTCAGGGTTCAATCCCCGGCCGGGTCATCATACCAAAGACTGTAGAAATGGGACCCATGAGTGCCTCCCTGCTTGACACTCAGCATCAAGGGTTGGATTGGGGGGTTGGAAGTCCCTGCGACATACTATAGCGTCATGTCCAGGGGGTGTACTTGTACATCAAGCTGCCTCACGCTATACAGAAACAGGACATAGGCTCCTGCCCTATGGGCCTCATGGCTACAGAAACAGGACATAGGCTCCTGCCCCTATGGGCCTCATGGCTACAGAAACAGGACATAGGCTCCTGCCCCTATGGGCCTCATGGCTACAGAAACAGGACATAGGCTCCTGCCTCCTATGGGCCTCATGGCTACAGAAACAGGACATAGGCTCCTGCCCCTATGGGCTAACCTGACGCTGCCAGATCCAAAAAGCTTGCTACACAAATTTGTTTCACAGCTTATTTGGATCTGGGATCGCGGAAGCAAATTCGATGACGGGGCTGTTCCTTTTTTTCAAGATACATGGTAGATGATTGGATGGGAGCGTCTGTCTATCACCGTGTGGGCGTGCAAACACAACCAATCATATCGACGTGTCTATATACCGTCACATCCGCATCCCGCCTTTAGCTCACGCTGATTGGTTCGGTGCGAAGCAGATCTGACTCAGGGCTCAACTCTGTCAGAGATCCCAGATGAGTGTTGTGTTGGGGAATATGTTTCCGCAATACCGCCCTCATCTGGCAGCGTCAGGTTACCTATGGGCCTCATGGCTACAGAAACAGGAGATAGGCTCCTGCCCCTATGGGCCTCATGGCTACAGAAACAGGACATATAGGCTCCTGCCCCCTATGGGCCTCATGGCTACAGAAACAGGACATATAGGCTCCTGCCCCCTATGGGCCTCATGGCTCAACAAGGCTACTTATATTCTCACAGCTGGTCCAGCCAGGGATTCAAAGTTGGTGACCTTTTTTAGTCACAAACGTTCCTCTCTCTTAACCTCTACGTATACTGTACTATAGCCGCGCGCCCATAGTGTCACACTGGCGGAAATATAGCAGGTCTACAAGCTCATGAATGCATTGCGGACGTGACGTGTCGTGTGCTTGTAGATCCGCTGTTTTCCGTTGCGCGACACTACCCTGTATACGTACGACGTGGCATAAATGTGGGGGTTTAAGCTTGGAGTGGCTTTGGGGGAACGTTGGGGCTTTCCCCCGGCTCGTTCCTTGTGGGAATAAAATCTGCCACGGGACGCCATTCCCACACCCGTCCATAAAAACTCTCCGCCGGGGATATTATCTGCTGTAATTATGCGGAGAAAAGAAGGCATTATGGGGGCATATGGTTAAAATCATCGTATACTTGTCATTCAAAACCGTTTGGCCAAACACCTCTGGTTTCTCCAACGTAGGAGAGAGAGTTGTCATCCTGGAAGACATTAGAGAACCATCAAGAAAATAACGTATCATGAGAAATCGAGGGCTGGCCACTCATGGCTGCTGAAGTTTGAATCCAAGTGGTGATGAGAATCATTCTGAGCCCTGCAGGGATATTAGCCCATTTAGACCTGATATAAGATTCTATAAATGTCTTCTAATCAGTGACAGTTTTCTGAAAAACCCATGATTCTATAGTCAGTTGTTCTCAAAAGATTCCATGTCAAGGACCACCAGAATTATGTATTAGGCCGCATCTGAAAATATGTTGTTCCCAAGAAGCAAAAATCTGAGATTAAAAACGTTCGCTCTGAAAGAATATATATTCAAAGATTTGCGCCACATTTTCACGATTTTTCTAAAAATAGCAGACCTACAAGTTCATGAGCTTGTAGATCTATTTTTTAAAGCACAATGCTTTATGCTTAAAACACCAAAAGGGGTTCCCCGTTCAGAAGGGGTTAGAGTTGAATCATGTCATGAAACACAGCCCCAGTGCATCTAACCACCAGACCTGCTGCCGGGGCATTCGATACCAGTGTTTCCTTTACTGCGATTACACCAGATGGATGGCTCTCCAGTTATTATTGCCCATTATGGTTTTCCCCCCACAATATTCACAGACGGAGCCTTGATAAACAGGCCAGAACTGGATTCACGGAGCCTTGATAAACAGGGTAGAACTGGATTCACAGAGCCTTGATAAACAGGGTAGAACTGGATTCACAGAGCCTTGATAAACAGGCCAGAACTGGATTCACAGAGCCTTGATAAACAGTCCAGAACTGGATTCACAGAGCCTTGATAAACAGTCCAGAACTGGATTCACAGAGACTTGATAAACAGGCCAGAACTGGATTCACAGAGCCTTGATAAACAGAACCAGAACTGGATTCACAGAGCCTTGATAACCAGGACAGAACTGGATTCACAGAGCCTTGATAAACAGCCCAGAACTGGATTCACAGAGCCTTGATAAACAGGTCAGAACTGGATTCACAGAGCCTTGATAAACAGGGCAGAACTGGATTCACAGAGCCTTGATAAACAGGTCAGAACTGGATTCACAGAGCCTTGATAAACAGGTCAGAACTGGATTCACAGAGCCTTGATAAACAGGGCAGAACTGGATTCACAGAGCCTTGATGAACAGGTCAGAACTGGATTCACAGAGCCTTGATAAACATAAATTTGCTGCCAGAATAATACAGAGCTACTACTACACCTGGGAGACGAGCACATTACTGTCAATGAGGGCCAGTGAACAAAGACACTTATGTTTCTACAGTGCCTAATTAAGAGACGGAGCAATTAATAATTATAGCAATTGACCAATTAATTGCAATTGCAAAAAAAGAAGAAAAAAGGTATTGGCTGGAATGATCCATTGCGGGTTCTTCTGTGTAAAAATGAGAAGCTCTGTGGGCAACTGGGCATTCTCTGCACCAGGAGACTTTTAATGACTCTTTAATCAACTTGAGATAAACCTCAGATAAAGCTTTATGTCATTATAAAAATGAACTGATAGAGGGGATTACAATACCATCAAATACAAAGTAATCATTAAAGGACCACTTCACCACTTTTCAACCTATCTTCATATAATAGGTCCTCACTAATAATCATTTTGTTTTTTTCATTTATTTCTACTCAGTCTGTGTCTCATAGGAGGTCTGTGGGCAGTTCAGAAACCGTCCTCCAGTGACATCATCGATGGGGAATACAAGCTAATAGAAACTGCAGGCTTTCTAGTCCTGAAAAGTTGCAATGCGAAAATGGAAGCCATCGTTCTCACGATAATGAAAATCTAAACATTTTTGTAAAACATTTTGTTTAAAAACAAATCTGCCTAATGATGATGTCACTGGAGGACGGTTTCTGAACTGCCTACAGCCCTCCTATGAGACACAGACTGAGTAGGAAAAGAATCGTGCCATTTTATCATGATTGATTATTAGTGAGGACCTATTATATGAAGCTAGGTTGAAAAGTGGTGAAGTGGTCCTTTAAGTATTGTCAGGTTACCTCTCTCTCTCTCTCTCTCTCTCTCTCTCTCTCTCTCTCATGTGATGACGACAAATCACCTCTTACTGCATAAACAGTTCACGTTTCTGTATTACGTGTTTGCCTTTCGCATGCATTGTCTATGCGGTACGTTTTACCGCCTCTGCTGAAAAATCATATCCAGTAAATAAACACGTGTTCCAGAAACACTTTATTTAACCCATTCTGAACGGGAACCCATTCTGGTGTTAGCATCATGTCGTGCTTTAGCTATTGAAAAATAGCAGATCTACAAGCTCATAGCGCGCCACCGAGTGGCGCGCTATGAGCTTGTAGGTCTGCTATTTTTGAAAAATCGAAGAACGACTGACATTTTTAGAATCTGATCTCAGGTCAGAATGGGTTGATCAGACCAGTGTGTGTCCAGTGGAAACCTCGTATGAATCTGATCTCAGGTCAGAATGGGTTAAAAGCCCAGCCAAAGTCAACACGCCAAGCGGTCACAATCCCGCAGAGGGGCCGGCGGCGGTGCCTGTTTGAATGTAATGTAACTATAGTGATGTGGTTTATTTTTCAAATAGATGTTCAGCGCAAACAATTTGCGAAAGCACTTCTCCAAACAGTTCATATAGTATACGTGACCAGCACTGTTCCCTCCATCTGGCCATGTGGACTATTGGGACTTGGCCTGCTCTTTTTACTCCCTATACAAGTATACAGAGGGACGTGCAGGGAATGTTAACCCATTCTGACCTGAGATCAGATTCATACAAGGTTTCCACTGGACACACACTGGTCTGATTAACCCATTCTGACCTGAGATCAGATTCTAAAAATGTCAGTCGTTCTTCGATTTTTCAAAAATAGCAGACCTACAAGCTCGTAGCGCGCCACTCGGTGGCGCGCTATGAGCTTGTAGATCTGCTATTTTTCAATAGCTAAAGCATGACATAATGCTAACAGCAAAATGGGTTCCCGTTCAGAATGGGTTAAAGAGGGAGGGGCTGAAATCCCGTAAAGAGGGCACGTTTGGACAAAAATAGCTGATCTACAAGCTCACGCGGTCTTGTAGATCAGCTATTTTCGGGGCGCGCTATACCCAGCACTCTTTAGCTATAGTGGAGATGCAAAACAGTGTGTTCAAGTTCGAACAGGAGACTCAGAGTTCAGAAAAAAAGCAATTCTCCTGAACGCTGCCTTCCTACGGTATATGGCATGGAACAGATAGGAGTGGCATTTTGCATTTCTTTCACCGTGTAGGAAAGAATCAACAATGGCGGACATTGTAAACAAAGTGGAAATGCAAATTTAGGAACTGAAGACTGAAGAGAGGGGAGGAATTATACAAAGTAGGGTGACATTGATGACATCACAAATACAACCAAATTAGGTGAGCTGTTCCTGAGAGCAATTTGAAATTTCCATAAAAGCCTGATTGTTCAAAATCTAGAGTGTAGATTAAAGTGGTTTATTGTGCATTACTTCCCTTTCCAGTGGGTGGGGGTCCATTTGGTTCCTTCCTTCTCAAGTCCAGGTTCTCTCCCGAGTCTCCTCTGTCCTTGCTGGATGGAGTCCTCTTCATGTGTGTCCCTCCCAGACCGTGTCTCGGGCAAAACTGGTTCAGTCTGCAACACAGGGCCTTTATATAGGGACAGCCTTCCAGGCAGCAACAAATGGCAGCCTAGCAATGAAGTCATTAGTTCACGCCCTGCACCTGTTCTACTTACTTACTTTTCCTGGGCTGTGTGTGACTGTGTGCTCTAGTTCCTGTCGATTTGATCCAATGAAAGCCAATGAAACTGGTCAGATGACCAATGATATCCAATGAAATCAACAGGAACTGGAGCACACACAGCCCAGGAAAAGTGTGGATAGAGAGAATGCACATGCATGCTTTTCCCATCAGGACACGCCCCCCTCATCTAGACTGAGTGACAAAACATTGAGTGGTTGGAGTTTGGAAGCGCTTGTTGGAAATCACTCAACCGCCCTGTTTCTAAATGTCACATAATGCAGGAGGCAGCAAAATGTTGTGTTATTTAAAACAAGCACTTCCAAACTCTGACACTTAGAAAAATAATCAAATGCGGGGCATTTCTGGACAGAAAGTAGCTCCGAATAACGTTCAAAAGAAAACATAAAACCAGCTATAATGCATGTGAAATCAGTAGTCTGTCAGCATGACACATTGGTGACTGTAATGTTTTTCTTTTTCTCATATAGTTAACTAGTACCAACCAAGGTCAACTATAGTGGATTTACTAGTAGACTAGTTGAATAGTCGACTAGTTGCTTAATGGCCTCAACCTTTTTCATCATGTCAAGGACCCCCAGAATTATCTGTATTTGGCTGCGGACCCCCATCTGAAAATATGTTGTTCACTTTCCTGGTGGGGTCTTTATGTGTGTAATATGTGGTTTTAGATATTTTACATTTTAGCAGTGAGCCCAGTGTCTCTGATGTCATGGACACTGGGCTCACTTATGTATACTTCCTGGTGGACTATACAATTCCCATAATGCTTTGGTGCACTGCTCCTCGTTGTGGATAGGGGGGGAGGCCTGTCTTACTGAGACAACATGTAGTCCAGGAAGGAAGTGGGCCCATGCAGTGTCCATGACATCAGAGACACTGGGCTCACTGCTACAATCTAAAATATCTAAAACCACGTACAGTATATTACACACATACTGTAAAGACCCTATAGCTACATATTCTTTTGCAAAAAGGGTGAAGCTGTGCCCTAGTTTTTCTTTTTCTGCTTTTGTTCTTGTATTGTTTTTAACCTGTACGGTGACCTTGAGTGCCCTGAAAAATCCACACTTTTCCTGGGCTGTGTGTGCTCCAGTTCCTGTCGATTTGATCCAATGAAAGCCAATGAAACTGGTCAGATGGCCAATGATATCCAATGAAATCAACAGGAACTGGAGCACACACAGCCCAGGAAAAGTGTGGATAAATAAAATGTATTATTATTATTAAGTGTCCCTTTAAGGTGGGCGCGCAGGTGGCTCAATTTGTCTCCCTGTTTTGGTACAAAGCCGACGCAGTAAAAGCGACTCTGTCTGTATCCAGAGCTCTAACAAGTCTTTGTGAGTTGAGGGATCGAGTGCTGCAATTAATTATGTCTCCCACGTTTTGACACCCATAACATTATGCTGTCAGTCCCCTGGAGGAGTGACGTTGATGTCTTCATCCCTCCGAGGTAATTGCTAGCTGTCGTTTACTCAACCAGCCGAGAGCGAGGAACACAGGAATGGTCAAACCAGTTAGATAAAATTAAAAAAAAAATCTATAGGCAAAACATATACTAGCCTAGTGGTTAAATCTAGCAGTGTGTCCACTTTTAGACTGTTTAAGCATATAAGAATAAATAATACATAAACAGTCTATTAAAAAATATTTAGAAGCATGCCAGGTCTGGGAAGAATCTCAGAATGTACAATTGGGTGTATTATTCTAATTTCTAACGTACAGAAGAGGAGGTAGGTATAACCGTATAGGTAAGGTGGTGGCTAGCCGAGGAGGTAGGTAGGTAGGTAAGGTGGTGGCTAGCCCATGGCGGTATGAGGAGGTAGGTAGGGAGGTAGGTAAGTATGTAGGTAGGTAGGTAGGGAGGTAGGTAAGGTGGAGGCTAGCCCATGGCGGTATGAGGAGAGGAGGTAGGTAGGTAGGAGGCTAGCCCATGGCGGTATGAGGAGGTAGGTATAGGGAGGTAGGTAAGTATGTAGGTAGGGAGGTAGGTAGGTAGGAGGCTAGCCCATGGCGGTATGAGGAGAGGAGGTAGGTAGGTAGGAGGCTAGCCCATGGCGGTATGAGGAGGTAGGTAGGGAGGTAGGTAAGTATGTAGGTAGGTAGGTAGGGAGGTAGGTAAGGTGGAGGCTAGCCCATGGCGGTATGAGGAGAGGAGGTAGGTAGGTAGGAGGCTAGCCCATGGCGGTATGAGGAGGTAGGTATAGGGAGGTAGGTAAGTATGTAGGTAGGGAGGTAGGTAGGTAGGAGGCTAGCCCATGGCGGTATGAGGAGAGGAGGTAGGTAGGTAGGAGGCTAGCCCATGGCGGTATGAGGAGGTAGGTAGGGAGGTAGGTAAGTATGTAGGTAGGTAGGTAGGGAGGTAGGTAGGTAGGAGGCTAGCCCATGGCGGTATGAGGAGAGGAGGTAGGTAGGTAGGGAGGCTAGCCCATGGCGGTATGAGGCTGCAGGAACATGCAGTCCCTCTCTCCTCTCCTCTCCTCTCCTCTCCTTGGAGCTGCTGAACCAGAACCAAGTGGAGTGGGGCTGACGGGCCACAAGAGCGCCATTGTTCTTCACATTAATCAAACCGAGGAAGGGCAGGTAGCATTTCCCTCGGCCCACCCCACGCGCACACCCTGCCAACCCCGCCATCAATGGACTGCTTTTTTAGCTGGCAGCCATTGGCCATCGGAGCTCAGAGAGGATGTGTGTCTGTTTAACCCATTCTGAACGGGAACCCATTTTTGGCGTCAGCATCATGTTATGCTTTAGCTATTGAAAAATAGCAGATCTACAAGCTCATAGCGCGCCACCGAGTGGCGCGCTAAGAGCTTGTAGGTCTGCTATTTTTGAAAAATCGAAGAACGACTGACATTTTTAGAATCTGATCTCAGGTCAGAATGGGTTAATTAGTGTGATGAGCTCAGCGGAGTTTATGTGCTGTGTTGGACACCAGGTATTAACCCCTCGAGTTTGACCCCTGGGGGGGGGGGGGGGGGGGGGCGGGGGGCTGGGTGGGGGGGGGGGGGCGACCTCAATCTCCACTGCATC